>NC_073234.2:56884605-57188026 GCF_029281585.2 Gorilla gorilla gorilla | reverse complement strand
GCCTTAGAACAATGTGCTAAACATACAAAAAGTATTCAATAAGCACCTTAGTTGATATGACTGAATTTGCAGTGTTTTTTCTTACCATTCTTTCTATGTGTGTATGTATGTATGTATGTATATATGTATGTTGAGACAGAGTCTCACTCTTGTTAATCAGGTTGGAGTGCAGTGGCATGATCATGGCTTACTGTAGCCTCAATCTCTGCGGGCTCTGGTGATGCCCCCACCTCAGACTGCCGAGCAGCTGGGACTATAGGTGTGTGCCCCCACGCCCGACCAATTTCCCTATTTTATGTAGGGATGGGGTGTTGCTATGTTGCCCAGACTGGTCTCAAACTCCTGGACTCAAGTGATCCACCCTCCTCGGCTTTCCAAAGTGCTAGGATTACAGGCATGAACCACCACGCCTGGCTTTATTATTTTTAAATTGATAAGTTCACAAATGTATAGCATTCAAAAATGTTTTTCTCTGCCTCTCTAATCTTGACATGTATTTACCAAAGGAACATATGATCTGTGCATTATTTGTTTATAAAGTACAAAAGGAGTTCTAAACTGATATAAAATAGTGGTTCTCAAACTTTTTGATATCAGAAGTCTTTTACATTCTTAAAATTTATTGAGCACCCCAAACATTTACTTTAGAAAATTCTGGAAAATACAAATGTACACAAGCACAGCATTCTGTCAGCTGATAGCGTGATGATATCATATGTCCCTTAGCCTCTGGAACACTTCACTGTAGCTTTAGATAGTTAAGAGTGAAAAAGTCAAATAACAGCTTAGTTCTGTTATAAAAACAGTTTTGTTGTGGCAGAACTCAAAGGGTCTTGGTGTCTCCAGGGCTTCCCAGCAACACTTTAGGAATTTCTGTATAAATATGAAGTGGTAATAATAAATATTTTCAGAACAGCTTAAAGTTTACAATGTAGTTTCACCAGTGTTTTCTCTTTGATTTCCCCCATAACACTGTGAGATTAATTAGTATAGTCATGACAATATTATATAAGTTTACAGGTAAGAAAAAATTATATTCAGGGAAATTAAGTGATTGTCTCGGCGGTACTCAACTAATAAAATTAACTCAGATATTCTAATTTTAGAGCTTGTGATTTTTCCATTATATTGTATTTCCTCTTAAAAAATTTCCATAAAACAAGGTTAGTTGAGTTAAATCTAGTTCTATCACAGCCTCTGGAGCATGAGGCTGATTTGAATTAGAACTGATGTCTCCATTTAGATTATGAGTGATCTTGTGAAATCTAATGTGGTCCTGGGTGACACCTGAAAGTTTAATTTCATTCAAGGTTAACCTGAAGATGTGGGGAGACTTCCTTAGATGGATCTTAGGTAGTTCTGGGAATACACCTATCATGAACCTATAATTCTGCTGCAGAATTTACCTGGACTCTTAGGCACAAATGGTTGACAACTGAGCTATACCACTCAGGGTCACTGGATACTTGAACAGACTTGCCAAATCTTTCCTGGGCTGAACTGTTGCCTCCAGCACTAGACTAAAATGGCCAACAGCCAGGAGCAAAAGTATCAAATACTATATGCCTGGGAGCTGGCCCTAGTGTATTTATTTCTTTGGAGGACTGCACTTTCTATACTGTTTTTAAGTTTTAACCTTTGGGCAAATCAAAATGACAGCACCTGTACACCCTGTACATCAAAAGGGACCTGGTCAAATGTCATTCTTTTTCTCTGTTGCTGCTCAGGGCTTTGATACTTCAAGTATTAAACATGAAGACAATATGGATCACAGGTATAAAGGACACAAATATGTGCTGGGTAAGAAGCTATAAATAACAATGTTAAATGTTCTTTGAAATGAATGAAAAGGAAGGGTGAATTTATAGAAGTGGTATAAAAAACTCCTTGACAATCTTTGCTCTGCCGCAAACTGAACTAGTTAGAAGAAATATAATAAATGCTTTACTGAAATACAAAAAATGGTAATATCTTCTAAACTGTGTCTTTGATGTTTCACTTAGCTGCTAAAATAAAGCAAAATAAATAAAGCCACCACCCCGACAACCACAAAGCTCCCCTCTGTTGACTAGGAGGAGAAAGTCTCTGTTTCTTCACTTGACATTTAGGTGCTTTTTGTCAGTCTTGTGCCATACTCAAAACCACCTTTTCCACTTGGTCTCCTCTTCCCAAACAATGGCCCCTACCACCTTAAGCCAGGTTGGCTTCTGTATTGTCCCACCTCACAGATTTTCACCTCTGCACTTTTGCTCATGTGACTCTCTCAGCGTAAGAGAGTCACATGAGAATACACTTACCATGAATCTATAATTCTCCTGTAACACCTTTCCTCACTGATTTCTACCCATTCTTCAAGCCATTCTTTCCCAGTCTAGTGAATAGCAATTTCTTCTTCCTCTAACCTTTTACAGTAGGGGATAGCAAACTTTTTCTTAAAGACAGTAAGTATTTTAGCCTTGGTGGGCCATAGGTTTCAGTTGCAATATTGAGTCTTCTTGTTGTAAATAAAAACAGCCATAGACAATTCTTAAACAAATAGGTGTGGCTGTGTTCCAACAAATTATCTACAAATAATTTGTAATAATTATTAACAAAGGAGCTATATTTTGCCAACCCATCTTCTAGAGCATCGATTGTGATTAGCAATACTTACCACATAATGTCTTCTTTTCTTATTGTCTTATGTGTTTATCCCATACTTGATCAACTAGACTATAAATTTCATGAAGACAACCATAGCATTTTTTCTATTCCACACATCAATTCTGATACATTAAACATGGTATATATTCAGACATACAGATATTTGTGATTGATTTAACCACCTTTAAACAATGTTTTTAATTTAAATTTTATTTTAGATTCCGGGGTACATGTGCAGGATTGTTACGTGTGTGATGCTGAGGTTTGGGCTTCTACTTATCTTGTCACTCAAGTAGTAAACATAGCCTCTGATAGGTGGTTTTTCAACCCTTGCTCCCTTCCCACTTTTGGATTCTCCAGGGTTTATTGTTCCTGTCTTTGAGTGCAGGGCCCCTTTTATTTTTATTTTACTTTTTATTTATTTATTTATTTATTTATTTATTTATTTATTTATTTATTTATTTATTTTGAGACTGAGTCTCACTCTGTCACCCAGGGTGGAGTGCAGTGGCACAATCTCAGTTCACTGCAACCTCTGCCTCCCGGGCTCAGCCAGTTCTACTGCCTTGGCCTCCCGAGTAGCTGGGATTACAGGCGTGTGCCACCGTACCCAGCTAATTTTTGTATTTTTAGTAGAGATGCAGTTTCACCATGTTGCTCAGGCTGGTCTGAAACCCCTGACGTCCTAAGGTGATCCGCTCGCCTCAGCCTCCCAAAGTGCTGGGACTACAGGCATGAGCCAACACCCTCAGCCCAGAACACCTTTTAAAGACAAGAAAAACACTTAATTCCTCTTTACTTCTATTCTTGTGCCTTTTTGTTTGTGTACTAATTCTTAATCCTGTATTTTTGTGTTGGTTTTTTTTTTTTTTTTTTTTTTTGCTGAATGCAGGCATCACCTCTTGCTGATAGAGCGTATTACCTCTGATAGACTGTATTACCTCTCTATGTTAAGGTATACAAAGATACATATTAAAACATATCAAGATAAATACTTTAAGTTATATCCTCAGAAAAATATTTTGCGACTTACGTATTAGTCCATTTTCATGCTGCTGATAATGAAAAGAGATTTAATTGGATTTACAGTTCCACATGGCTGGGGAGGCCTCAGAACCTCATGGTGGGAGGTGAAAGGCACTTCTTACATGGTGGCGGCAAGAGAAAAAGAGAATGATGCAAAAGTGGAAACCCCTGATAAACCCATCAGACCTCAGGAGACTTATTTGCTATCGTGAGAATAACACAGGAAAGACCAGCCCCCATGATTCAATTACCTCCCCCTGGGTCCCTCCCACAACACGTGGGAATTCTGGGAGCTACAATTCAAGTTGAGATTTGGGTGGGGATACAGCCAAACCATATCAACTTACTTGTTGGCAGAATGATTAGGATGAGGCCTCATGCTTAGCCTGCCAACATAGCACTCATTTCTTAGGAGAACAAAGTACCATAGGTTGGGCTCCTGATAGAAAGCCTGTTGAGTTTTGCCATTTAATAAAATATAGTGCACAGTGTAATTTGTACAATGTCAAACTTCAAAGAACAATTTATAACAATAATGTTTCTATTTACAGCGTGCCACTAAGGAAGGGACAATAAAATGTCAAGTTTGACAGTGTCTACTGATTGATATTAAGGTCATAAGGGGGGAATATTTCTATTCTCAGCATTTTATTGTCAGTTGGCACAACAGAGGGCAGAATACAATCAACTTTGCATTCTTTTCAAAATTCAAGGCTTTGGAAAGGACAGTATTCTAGATGTTATATTTACCCAAGGGAAACCGGAGTGTAAAAACAGAAACAATTTAAAACTGCATGTTTCTAGTTGTTTCTTTTTTCTGTTAGCCTCGAGAAAAATTCTGATAAATGTAGTCCAGTCATAGGTTTTTATTCATGCTGTATTGTAACCATATATTTGGATATGTTAGCTGTTCATTTCAAATACTACACCCACATTTTCTGGTGACATAGATGGGGTCAGTAGATTAATGATAAGCCATATGATTTGTAGAACTGATGAGGGGGGAAAGAAGTATAGCCATCCCACGTGACACAAGAAGATACTCAGCTCAGATGGCTCATCTTGGAATATGAATTAGCATGGTTCACTGGTAACAAAGAATGGTTATGCTGATCATAGTGAAGAATCCGATATGTATCAGCTGCATCTCTTTATAATAAAATAACACAGAGCTAAGTATAGAAATAAGTCCATTCTCTTGCCACTGTGTGGGATTAAATGCTCAACTTTGTGTAGGCATTTATTACCTTCTAGATTCTTCACATGTTGCTAAAATCATAGAATTTCTGAAAGCATATTTCCAGTCACATCCTCTGACAGGGTGTTCCTTTCAAACAGCAAAGCAGTGTTTGGCTGAGCTCAGTACAGTGGGCCAGGTACTGATGGGTACCAATCAGAGCTTGACATTTAGAACTAGGGGCTTTCCTAAGTGCAGTGCAGTGAGATCATCTTGCCTAGGAGGTAGGAGATGAAATACTTTAATGCTAGCTTGTGTAGAAGACATTACTTTTATTACCATCTAGGGACCATCCAGAGGCATATTGAAATAACATCACCTCTCGCCCACACATAGGAGTGCCTTTGCCAGTGGAATAGCTGTTGTTGAAGCTAACTCATGGGAATAAAAATACTGAACTCCTTCAAAAGCAGCCACACACTATAGAAAACCAGACATCTACCCAGAGAACTCAAGTGGCATGGAAAAGCGTCAGCAGCCTCCATGTAGATCCTAAGAGGCTAAGAACTATTCATTCTTTCACTAGTAGTTTTTGAGCTCCAACTCTCTGCCAGGGGGTGGACCATACAAGACAGACATAACTCCTGTGAACACAGAGCATATATTATGACCACATAATCTTGTGAATACAGTTTTCTTAAATTCAATAAAGGAGGAAGAGTACAAAGTGTTCTGCACTTCTGCAGTACAGGAAATTGACTTGACCTAGTTTGGAGTGGGGTTTGGAGCAGAAAAATTCCCTTGAAGCAGTGACATTTAAGTTGCAAACATAAGGATAGAAATTAGACTGAAATGGGGGTGGGAGGAAGGAGCAAGTGTTTCAGAGATAGGGAATAAGACTGTGAAAGTTTGAGATGAGCATGGTAATACTCCGAATCTATAAGAACGCTAATTGGGCTTGGAGTTATATTAGGCTAAATCCTATTTTTTTTCGGTGTCTGGTCAAGGGAGATTTTTTTCTGAAGAAAGAATAACATGCCAGAATTACTAACATTATTCAAATTAAATTATATATTCACAGCTCCCCAGAGTATAAAGCTAAAGACTTTGTCTCTCTAACTTTGTTATTTCTAATTGATACTGTTTTCATCAATCCCAGTTTGATAATTATTAATATAATTATATGATTTTTTAAGTTTCTGAAATGTTTTTAACCTGTTTTACATATATCATTTCATTCAGTTCTCACGATTAATATGAACAAGAATCACAGTGTCCAGGATCCCTCTCTGGGGGATGGAGGACATTGGCACAAACCTCACAGTTTTGTATTAGACCAATTCTAATGTTTACAATGAAAATCAGATGATGGATGTTAACAAAAAACCATGTTTGATTTCTCAATCCAACCATGGGAAGTTTCTTTTTCTTATTTCTAGGAAGTTATAAACCAATCATCCCAATGAAATCATCTTTTTTTCATTGAATAGCATTACATAGATCTTTTAAGAAATATTTACTCATTACTTTTTCTTAGATGCTACTAAGAGACAGAATCATCTAAGGGACAGAGGTGGAATGTGAGAAAATTGATCTTTCTTGGAGGAAGGCAGATAGACTGGATGACCACTAAGATTTCTTTAGCTGTGTGTTTCAGTGGCTTAAGAATTCTTCTGTTTAAAGAAATATGAACTGGTTTGCGTATCATTGTGCATGATTTAGTATTGCTGTGGTTTATACAGGGATGATTTAATATTGTTAATTTACTCACAGAGTATATTAATCAACTAATAGTATTTAAAGGGCTAGAGTATGAAAAATCAAGCAGAATGAAAAGCAAAACATGGAAGAATCTACTTTAGCTGTGTCCCTTATGATGTATTATGACCCTTGTTTGATACATGACTATAATAAAGCATTGCCATTCAATTAGAGTAAGTTAACTTTAAGATTAATATTGTGCCTATGCTTGATTCAATTTAAAGGGCTGAAGAAAGGGAAGAGAATTTTGAACCATTCACTATGCATTAGCTCCAATGACAGAATATAAATCATAGTAAGTCATGGGCTTCTGCCCAGTTCTGATCTCTGTGTGGTGCATGTCAATGTCAAACTTAAAAAATGTGCACTTTGGTTAGAGCGGCATGCATTTGGTAATTGGACAGAAGTGAATGGAATGAATTGGAGGTTAAAGTCTAGCCCCTTGGAAATGTTTTGACACTTTACCCAGGAGCTTGCATTTATTAATAGTAGTGGTTCCTAAATTTTTATTTTGGCTGGCTTTCTGATTATATTGAAAGACCCAGAAGGAGTGATGAAAGAAATGCATTAGTGAAAAGTATTAAAAAATTACCTTTGACATCTCTAGCACACGGAGCAATTCTAGATGGTTGATAAAAGAGCATAAATCAATCGACACAAATATCCCCTTAAACCTTGTCTTTCATGTCCGGTATTTAATTCTTCCCATTCCTAGTATGAAGATAGGAATTCCATTATCACTAAGAAAATCCACTCTGGGCATCCAAGTCGATATTTCTAAAAATTCACTCACTATTAATTAATGAATAGAGCAAATTAGGGAAATAACTTGCATATGTGTTAGTGTGTGTATAGGGGGAATACTCAACTAAAAAGGGGAGAGAGAAATTAAAATGTAAGTTCTTACTGTGTGCCAAGGACTTTGTTAGACACTTTTTCTAATTTATAAACAACTAGTAAATATTATTTGTCTGAAAGTATTTGGCATTGTTTCATACGTATGTACCATCATATTTTTACATTGGTAATGTGATCCTACAAGACTAATTAGTTAAAATATTACCATGTTGGTCAACACTTTTTGTCAGGGGTGGGATCAGGGCAAAAAAATATCGTCTGAGCATTAAAAAGATGCATGATATCACTACAACTTGTTCTTGCTGCTTCTGTAGTGAAAAGCACTGTAAGGGAAAGGACACTTGTCTGTGCTGTACATGCACATGACCCATGTACAATGCATATTGCACAAGCATGTACTAGCAGTTTAGTGAAAGTCTGATCCTGAAGCGTTAACACTTGTTAACATTTTTATTTGCTTTATTAAGTTTAATATTCTTAATTCTTTTTGGCTTTTTGTATGTGGAATCCTCAAAACAGACCATTTTTTTGACAAAAACTTTGAGAAAAATAAGTAAATTCATTCAATGAGTAGGATTGGGAAGCCATTTTGTATGAATCTTATGTTGAGAGTGGATTTGAATAGAAATCTAAATTTCTGCAAATAGAAATTTGATGGGACCACTGGGAAGTAAGTAGCAAAGTGGGGAAAGAAATGGAAGATATGTGTTAGTTTAGTTGAATGGAAGCTGGATAGTGAGTGTGTATCAGTACAGAAGTGAGAAGAAAAAATGAAAGTAGGCCTTTAGATTCAAGAGAAAGTTGCAGGGAAAAAGCCTGGAAGATGAATAGGAGAGAGAGAAGAAAAGGCTCGGTTCAAAGTTGTCACTTATTTTCAGGTTAGGTATTCATTTTCATGACTCAAAGATATAATAGCTTCCAAATCCTCACCAGTGGCCAAGTTGGAATTATACCAGTTAGAAATACTGAATGGACAAAAACTGGAAGCATTCCCTTTGAAAACTGACACAAGACAGGGATGCCCTCCCTCACCACTCCTATTCAACATAGTGTTGGAAGTTCTGGCCAGGGCAATTAGGCAGGAGAAGGAAATAAAGGGCATTCAATTAGGAAAAGAGGAAGTCAAATTGTCCCTGTTTGCAGACGACATGATTGTATATCTAGAAAACCCCATTGTCTCAGCCCAAAATCTCCTTCAGCTGATAAGCAACTTCAGCAAAGTCTCAGGATACAAAATCAATGTACAAAAATCACAAGCATTCTTATATACCAATAACACACAAACAGCCAAATCACGAGTGAACTCCCATTCACAATTGCTTCAAAGAGAATAAAATACCTAGGAATCCAACTTACAAGGGACATGAAGGACATCTTCAAGGAGAACTACAAACCATTACTCAATGAAATAAAAGAGGATATAAACAAATGGAAGAACATTCCATGCTCGTGGGTAGGAAGAATCAATATCGTGAAAATGGCCATACTGCCCAAGGTAATTTATAGATTCAATGCCATCCCCATCAAGCTACCAATTACTTTCTTCACAGAATTGGAAAAAACTACTTTAAAGTTCATATGGAACCAAAAAAGAGCCCGCATCGCCAAGTCAATCCTAAGCCAAAAGAACAAAGCTGGAGGCATCATGCTACCTGACTTCAAACTATACTACAGGGCTACAGTAACAAAAACAGCATGGTACTGGTACCAAAACAGAGATATAGATCAATGGAACAGAACAGAGCCCTCAGAAATAATGCCGCTTATCTACAACTATCTGATCTTTGACAAACCTGACAAAAACAAGAAATGGGGAAAGGATTCCCTATTTAATAAATGGTGCTGGGAAAACTGACTAGCCATATGTAGAAAGCTGAAACTGGATCCCTTCCTTACATCTTATACAAAAATTAATTCAAGATGGATTAAAGACTTACATGTTAGACCTAAAACCATAAAAACCCTAGAAGAAAACCTAGGCAACACCATTCGGGACATAGGCATGGGCAAGGACTTCATGTCTAAAACACCAAAAGCAATGGCAACAAAAGCCAAAATTGACAAATGGGATCTAATTCAACTAAAGAGCTTCTGCACAGCAAAAGAAACTACCATCAGAGTGAAGAGGCAACCTACAGAATGGGAGAAAATTTTCGCAACCTACTCATCTGACAAAGGGCTAATATCCAGAATCTACAATGAACTCAAACAAATTTACAAGAAAAAAACAACCTCATCAAAAAGTGGGCAAAGGATATGAACAGACACTTATCAAAGGAAGACACTTATGCAGCCAAAAAACACATGAAAAAATGCTCATCATCACTGGCCATCAGAGAAATGCAAATCAAAACCACTATGAGATACCATCTCACACCAGTTAGAATGGCAATCATTAAAAAGTCAGGAAACAACAGGTGCTGGAGAGGCTGTGGAGAAATAGGAACACTTTTACACTGTTGGTGGGACTGTAAACTAGTTCAACCATTGTGGAAGTCAGTGTGGCGATTCCTCAGGGATCTAGAACTAGAAATACCATTTGACCCAGCCATCCCATTACTGGGTATATACCCAAAGGACTATAAATCATGCTGCAATAAAGACACATGCACATGTATGTTTATTGTGGCACTATTCACAATAGCAAAGACTTGGAACCAACCCAAATGTCCAACAACGATAGACTGGATTAAGAAAATGTGGCACATATACACCATGGAATACTATGCAGCCATAAAAAATGATGAGTTCATGTTCTTCGTAGGGACATGGATGAAACTGGAAGTCATCATTCTTAGCAAACTATTGCAAGGACAAAAAACCAAACACTGCATGTTCTCACTCATAGGTGGGAATTGAACAACGAGAACACATGGACACAGGAAGGGGAACATCACACTCTGTGGACTGTTGTGGGGTGGGGGGGAGGGGGGAGGGATAGCATTAGGAGATATACCTAATGCTAAATGACGAGTTAATGGGTGCAATACACCAACATGGCACATGTATACATATGTAACAAACCTGTACATTGTGCACTTGTACCCTAAAACTTAAAGTATAATAATAATAAAATAAAATAAAAATACAGTAATCTGGAATAGGTCAAAATGAGTGTTGCTGGTGCTTGGAGACAGTTCAGATAGGTATCCGTAATGAATTTTGAAATAGGAATATAGGATGACTCCTCTAAGAGTCCAATTTAATAAGTTAGAGCAGAGATGGATAAGGTCAGCTTTTGTATAAAATGGCCCCAGGGTCAGTAGGGTCTATAGTAACTGGATTGAACATTAACATATTTGAAAATAGAATATGCATTGGTCAGCATTGCAAACATAGAAAAAGGTGAGTTGAATTCATTCAGCCAAACAAATATATATTGAATGCCTTCTGGGTGCCAGACAGAGGCTATAGTGATGAACAAGACAGGCGATGTCCCTGACCCCTCAGAGGTCTTACAGTCATAGAGGTCAGTGATGGCATGATGTGGCTGAGCATTGTCCAGGAGAGAGGCTGCCAGTGATACTGTTCTCCACTTTCCAGAACATCTCTCCTTTGAAGACAGAGACAGCAGGCATTTTTGCCTATTATTACAGACTTAAATCATCTCACAAATGCCCTTTTTTTTTCTGAGACCGTGCTAACTCTCTAAGTTTCTGATCATAATTTGGATTCTTAGATGTGTCTGCCTATGAGAATGAATACCAGAGTCAAGCAAATATGGGGGCTTTGGTCCTGGTGATGTTTACATTTCTCTTTTAAAATATGGCCATTAGTATTCTGTGTGTTACATCAGCCTGCTAAGGGTATATCCCTAAGGGCTAAACCCCTTCTTAGACTTCTGCCAAAGTCAGATTTTTGAGTCTTGAAGGCTGGGAGCCAGATCCTATACTATCATAACTTTCTTGAGAAACAGCCAGCTGGGCTCATTGGTGACACTCAAAATCTGTGTTAACTGTTCTTGTTTTGCCTTAACATTTCTAGAAGGAATAGGTCTTAGTCTCTCCAAATAATATTGAACATATATCTGAGAGATACTGCTTTCAATCAAGTGATGGAATAGATACGTTTATCTTTTCTTGTTTCCTTATAGTGGTTCCCTTGTGTCATTTCTTGATCTCATGGCAGACGTCTCTTGCCTCAGGTATGGCTGGCAAAGGGCCAGCCCATAATCTTATGGGATGTCTTTCAACTGTTCAGGGGATGGAGCAGTCTCATGATGTGTTAATTTGCTTTTGACATCTGGTTCTTATCCATCTGCTGTTATTATTTGATTACTGGCAAAGCCAACCTCAGGCTATCTTTTTTTTTTTTTAAAGTCAACCTGAAGTTATTTCCACTTTTCTAAAGTGATCTTAAGTATCAACAGCTAATTATTCTTTAACAAAATAGCAACCTCTGTGCTTTGCAACCTCAGCCTTTTCTTGGTATCAGCATTTTTGTTTTTTAATTTTTTAAAAAAATAATTATTCCATACAAAATACTTAAATAGATTTCTGGCAGGTGACCATTGCCCTTTGCAGATCTCTGTGATGTTTTGATTTTCATGCCCTAAATGGTATGCCACAATGGACTTGGTTGAAGAAATTAATAGTAGCACTATACTTTTAACACTTTTCCATAAGATGGTAAAAATACTTGGGTATATGTGGAAGTTTAATTATTTACATTTTTTTTTAAAATAGTGATATAGTAGGGTGTCTAAAACTTTAAAACTTTTTGTTTTGTTTTTCAAACTTTTGGTTTAGCAGTACAACCTTGTTTTAGCAGTACAACCTTGTTTTCAGATAAAGTATAAAGAACCTGATATAATAAAGTGATAAAACTAGAGATAGTCTAGATGAAGCCTGAATGCATTGGCGAATTGGGTGGAGTCCTGGCTTAGAGCTGCATAAAACATGACTTCAAAATCTAGAGTTTAGAATTTCAGTATCAAATGTTACCAATGAGGAGGAGCATGAGAAAGAAACAGAATAAGAAGCAGAATATTATTTTGCCATATGTATATGGAGGAGCACTTTGAGAAGTCCACCAAAACAAGTGGGATATTAGTAAAAAGGCTAAAATGAGCCTAGAAGCTGTAGCAGATTGGTAGCTGAGCAAGCCATGTAGTGGTGAGGACATTAAGAATGATGACCTGATACTGATTTAATGGGAATGCTAGTTACAGATTGCAGAGGAACAGTAATATCAGACTAAAAAAAGCCTTTGGGGGTGTTTCAAATTGTATTAAAATTAGAATGATTCTTTTAGAGCAAAGGAATCAGGCATATCAGGACTCCAAAAATAATGACAAAGTTTAATTCAGTTCATTTATCCTCTATAATGGGATAGACATGGTGCTAGGTATGTTTATATTATGTAGTGTACTGAAAATAATGCTGAAGCTAAAAACTGAAAACACAGGTTATTTTATGCCCCATAAACGTGCCAGATGGGAATCACTAGCATTCTATTATCTACTAATATGTGGGATAAGGTTGCAAAGTGACATTATATATATAAAAGAATTGAGATTTATTCTTTTCATTTGGAATACTGGTCATTTTTTTATGGGCAGTACTAGCAGAGAGTTTGGAATATATATAGATATCTATGCATGCAGAGACCAATAAATTCTATTAAACATCCTAATTGTCTCTTAGATTTACTGCACACGTTAATGCCTAATGCTTCATATCATGGGAATATTTAATGCCAGGTTCATTCTGTTTTTAGCCAAAGCTTACTCATTGCCAAGTGATGATGTGTTTTCACCCATAAAATATAATGCTTGATGATACTTTGCTCATATTGTGCTTATTCTCTTTTGTCTATAACATCCCCCAAAGCAAAACTCCTCTCTGCCTCTTAAATTTTCCTCAAGTTATTGCTTTATCTTGTTTCTCATCACCACCATAAAATTTCTAGAAATAATAGTTTCTATCACTCAGTATTTACTTCTCAATGCACTGCAGGTTTTCTTCTGCATCTCCAGTGCTTAATAAAAGTACTCACTTCAGAGCCGTTATTGGTGACCTGCTAAACACCAGCTCTGGAGTGTCTTTGCAGCCTCTGTGCTACTGCTTGTCCAACCGTCAGTTTGGTGCTTGTCTTGGTCCAATGCAGTATTTTGCTGTAATAAAATATGACACACTGGGTGGATTATAAACAATAGAAATTTATTTCTCACAGTTCTGGAGGTGTGAAGTTCAAGATTAAGGTACCTGCAGATTCGGTGCCTGTTGAGGACCATCTTCTGGTTCCTAGAAGGTGTCTTCTTGCTGCATCCTTACATAGTAAAAGGAAAAGGCAGCTCTCTGGGGACTCTTTTAGAAGAGCACTAATCCCATTCAGGAGAACTCTGAATCAGATTCCAAAGGCCCCACCTCCTAATACCACCAAATTAGAGATTAGGTTTCAACTTATGAATATGTTGAACATATGTTGAACATACGCTTAATACATATGTTCAACATAATCATATGTTGAAACCTAATCAACATATTAGGTTGGTGATGGTGCCTTCGAGTGACACAAACATTGAGACCATGGCAGTGCTATTTGCCTTAAGTATCACTCTCCCGATCTGCTTTCTCCTTCTTTGACTATTTCCTTTCAGTCTCTTTCATGGACTGTCCTTCCTCTGTCCATTAACGTTCCCTGAATGTGGGTCCAAATCTTCAGTCTTTATAGTTTTTGCCTTAGTTTGGGACTCATCACTTCTCACCTGGTTTACTTCCGGAGACTCCCAATATCCTCATAGCTTGTTGGGCATAAGCCTCTCCCACCTGTTCCACATCATACTACATACTGTGGGAAGAGCAGCTGTCTATTAAAACAAGCCTGGTCTTTCACTAGATTACTTAAAACATCCATTGTGCAATGGATCAAATGAAAAAATTCTTGCATGGCATGCAAACCCCCTCAGAGACCGGCTGTCGTTTTCTGTTTCTGTCTTATGTCCTTCCACTCTCCTCCCTACACCAGCTGGAATGGCTGCCTCTGCACTTGTGTTCCTGAGCATGTGGCTGTCTTCCTTTCTCTGTCTACTAATATCTAAGGTGTTTAATCCCTGCATGCCTTTTTCTTTTTGATACAGCAAGGGTAACTGTAATGTCTGTATTAAGGGAAGATTGTGATGGTCAAAGGAAATAGGGCCTGTGTAACTGCTTTATTTTCTACAAGCATCATAAACTGATCTATACACATTTATGTAGTTCTTGTTTTTAGATCACTTTGAGGTGGGCTTGGGGGAATTTGTGGAGGATACTCAGGAAACCAATAAAGATAATTAAAAGTTTAAAAATTAGAATAATGAAGAACAGGAAAAGGAACAATTATTCAGCCAGGAGAAGAAAAGCCTGAAGGGAGATATAAGAAAGAAAAATTATTTCCTAGAGGACAGACTTAGACCATCCTCCATTAATATTGAGAAGAAAGCACAGCAAAGCGTATAGGATTTATGCTTGCTGTAAGGAACATTTCCCACATTAAGGGAATCGGCTATCTAGAATAGTTTATTCATTAAACTCCCCAAATCTGTTCATCTGTAGATCTAAAAAAGATATATTTTCTTCTGTCTAACCCATGTAGGTATGAAGAGGCCTGAATGTGGAGAAGTGAGTTAGGTGATTTCTTGCAGTTCTTTTTTTTCCCCTCAGTAAGTCATTCTTTCATTCTCTGTCTCTCTCTGCCTCTATCCATCTCTCTAAATGTCTCTCTCTGGCTTTCTTTCTCTTCATCTCTGTACTACTATTTCTCCCACTCCTTTTTCTTCCATTTGTTCTCTTACCTTTCTCTCACCATTCCTGAATACTTTTTCATTTGAGCTCCTATCCTCCAAGCCCTAAAATGCAGTACAAACAAAAGGTTTCAGAAATAGTCCAAACACCACTATTCTACCCATTTTTTTTGGTCTTAAGTTCCTCATATTTTTTGGTTGGCATTGTAAATATTTTGGATAAGACGATGATGTGGTTTGGCTGTGTCCCCACCCAAATCTCATCTTAAACTGTAGTTTCCATAATCCCCACTTGTTGTGGGAGGGACCCAGTGGGAGGTAATTGAATCATGGGAGTGGTTACCTCCATGCTGTTCTTGTGATAGTGAGTGACTTCTCACGAGATCTGATGGTCTTATAAGGAGATTTTCCCTCCTTTGCTCTGCACTTTTCCTTGCCACTGCCATGTGAAGAAGGACATGTTTGCTTCGCCTTCCGCCATGATTGTAAGTTTCCTGAGGCCTCCCCAGCCATGCTGAACTGGGAGTCAATTAAACCTCTTTCCTTTATAAATTACCTAGTCCTGGAATGTCTTTATTAGCAGTGTGAGAATAGACTAATACAAAGGAAAATTTTTATTTCTGTAGAGTTAAGGAGAGAGGCATTTTTATGATCACTTACTTTACATTATTTTATAAGGTCTTCTTTCTTCTGCACTTTTCTCAGCATAACTCCATATCTTTTTTTTTTTGAGAGGAATTTTTCCTGTAACTTATGGACAACATATTTTGCCAGTTAACTATAAAGTTCCTTCATTACATGGTATTGTAATGAAGTCTGAGGGAAGAGGACATTAATCAGTACCATTACTCTGGGGAGCAAGAAGCACCACAGAATGCCCTGCTGAACTTTGAGGTATATATTTGTAGGTTCAATTTCTAACCATTGCATTTAGTAGGTTGTACTTGTTTCTTATATTATCTTTCTACCTATGTGTGTACTTCCTGCCTTTCTTTTGATGATGTTGGTGGCAATCTGTCTCTCATTAACTTTGCTTCCTATTTCTCCTCTATTACTTTTTTTCAGTTCTTCTCATTCCTTTTTAATGTTTAGCCTTTTGGGGGCAGATTTCATCATTTACTGAGATTGGCTCCTCAAGGATGCAGTCCTGAAACTTGGCATGCTGATGGATCCCAGCACTTGCTACTGGAATCCACACAACTATGAGGTGACAAATGTTAAACTTGTATTATTTGTGGGAAAGTCACATGGCTGAATCGATACCATCATTTTTCTTTTTCTTTTCTCTTGAGAAGCTACAATATCTCATCTTTGACTTTTTATCTAGTCTTCACTAGATTTTCCCCTCAAGCACTTTTAAAACATATAGATAATTGAATTTTGTTCCTGTTTTTTTTCTCACTAACTTTCATGTCATAGTTGAAGAGAACTATGTAATGTTCATTATCGCAGTTTCATTGTGAATCAACAAACCCCTGAATTAAAACTTTACAGTATAAACTCCAATAAGAAGAGTGAAATTGGCACTTCTGGAAAGCAAGAGAGAGAAGCAGTGGTCATTATAAGCAAGATATGGAGTTAACAGTTTGTAAATGATCACTCATTACTGCTATTTCAACAGATGCTGTTAAATGGAAGCTATCCTGGAAAACTTATTTGGAATTGAATGTAAATATTGTTGCTATAAAGTAGAATGATTAATTAGTATATTAACTATAACAGGAATATAAGGTCATTTAAATTATAGCTTTGGGTTTCCTCCCTCCCTCCATCTCTCCATTCTTGTTTTTTCTCTCTCCACTCCTCCTTCCCTTTATTTTTTTAACAAATATTTTGAGCATACACAATCTGATCAATCAAAATTATATCAAGCTTAAATGTTTCAGTCAACTGGTAATTAGGGTTTTTTTTTCCTGTCATAAATATTTATTGAGCACCTACCATTTGCTCTTTTGGTGAGTTAGTAAATTACCTTATTTATGTAAACTTATTTAAGTCCCACAAAGGTCCTATGACTGGTATTATTATCTCCAATTTTCCTTAACTTATTTTCTTTCTCCAACACTTTTCCTTTATGTGGCTCTGAGTTTCTGACCTATATACTTTTTCTTCTCTCTGAAGAACAACTTTTAACATTTCTTGCAAGGCAGGTCTACTGGCAACAAATTCCCTCCATTTTTGTTCATCTGTGAATGTCTTTATTCTCATTCACTTTTGAAGAATAACTTTGCAGGGTACAGAATTCTAGACTGGTGTTATTTTTTCTCTCTCAATGCTTTTAACATTTCACTCCACTATCTTCTTGCTGTATGGCTTCTGAGAAGTTAGATGTAATTCTTATCTTTACACCTCTGTAGGTAAGGTATTTTTTCCCCCTGGGTTCTTTCAAGATTTTTAAAAAATATATTTTCTATAGTTTGAATATGATATGGCTAGATGTAGACTTTTGACATTGATCCTGCTTGGTGTTTTCTGAGCTTCCTGGATCTGTGGTTTGGTGTCTGACATTAATTTGGGAAAATTCTCCATCATTATTGCTTCATATATTTCTTCTGTTCCTTTCTCTATTTCTCTTTCTGTTAGTCCCACTAAGCTTACATTACACCTTTTATAGTTGTTCCATAGTTTTTGGATGTTCTGTTTGATTTTTTTTCAGTCTTTTTTCCCTTTGATTTTCAATATGGTAAGTTTCTATTGACATAGCCTCAAGCACAGAGAGTCTTTCCTCAAGTGTTCCTAGTTTACTAAGGAGCTCATCACAGGCAGTCTTCATTTCTGTTACACTGGTTTTGATCTCCAGAATTTTTAAATTATTTCTATCTCTCTGCTTACATTACACATTTATTCTTGCATGTTTTCTACTTTCTCTATTAGAATCTTTAGAATATTAATCAAAGTTCTCAAAGAAAATTTCTGGCTTGATAATTCCAGCGTTCCTGCCATATTTGACTCTGATTCTGATGCTTGTTCATTTCTTCAAAGTGTGTTTTTTTTTTGCTTTTTAGTATACCTGGTAATCATGCATTGGATAAGAGAAACTGCAGTAAATCGGCCTTTACTAATGTGGTAGTAAGATGTGGGAAGAGGGGAAATGTTCTATAGCCCTATGGTTAGGTCTCAGTGTTTTAGCCTTTGGACTGTGAACTTGAAAAGTGCTTTTTAGTCTCCTTCACCAACCTCCTGGCCCCTGGGTGGGACAGGATGGGTGGAGGGGTCTAGAGTTGGGTATTTCCCTTCCCCAGGTCAGATAGGCTCTGATCAAATCCCAATAAGGTTAGGCATCATAAAACAGTTTCTCTTGAGGGCAGGTCTCGTGAAGAGCAGAGTGCTCTGTCATATTCCAAAAGGAGTGTTTTCCCCTGCTGAAAGTATAAGGATGTTTTAAAGCAATTTTCACTCTGAGAACCTGGTAGAGTTCCAGGAAGTAAAACTTCTAAATTTCGGTACCTTTCTATGACTTGCTCCCTGTGGAGATTTTAACTCTCAGATGTGTCCATACCGAGCCTCTAGCAATTTATCAATTACAGTTCAGGTTTTTCTGTCCTGGCACTGGTTCCCTCAGAGGTTTCTACTTAAGGGTTTCTTCTAAGTTGCAATTTTCTGTATTCACCTGTCTATCTTTCCAGTTTTGGGGGCAACAGCTTGCACTTCTCTGACAAATCCAAGAGGAGTTTTTGATTTCTTGGCTTGTTCACCTTTTTTAACTTGCTGTTAGGATGGTGTAATGACTTCCCAGCTCCAGTTTGAAAGAGGAGCCTGGTGAACTGAAAACCTTGTCTATTATTTATATTTAAATATATGAAAGCAGGCAGTTTTCAACAAGGCTGAGTAACTTGCTTGAGGTCAAACACAAACATAAGGGATGGAATCTAAAATTTAAAAAAATTGAACTCCAATTAAAAAATGTATTTTAGCTGTTACAATTGGTCTTTTGCTCTGAGTGACAATTATATATTGTTATTACTTTGAATAACAATTATATATCTGGGTGCTTATTGGTACAAAGAGTATTAAGTTTCAGTTAAACAGGAGAAATAAATTTTTGAGATCTATTGCACAGCATAGTAACTGTATTTAACAATAATATATTGTATACATATAACATCACTTTGTACTCCATAAATATGTACAAATATAATTTGTCAATTTTTAATAAAAAATTAAACAAAATTATGTATCTGGGAAAATACATCTGAATCACAGAAAAATTCTTCTATAGATTACATAATCTAAATTAATAATTGATACCACAGAGTTACAGATATTGAGTATTTCACATGTGGAATAAAAGATGAATTCCAATTACAGTGAATAGTACATTGAATATTTCTTTCTTATTTTTGAGCTTAGTTTCTTTCATGGAAATGTATACATATATTTCCTATGTAAAACAGAGTTTATAAAGTACTTTATTATTTTTTAATCTCTTTTCTGTTTTATTGCTATTATACTACTAACATTGCATTCATTAGAGGTCATCCTTCAGATGGCAGTGAGGATGAATGATTATTTGGCTGTCCGTCAGTAAAGTTGATGATGGTATAATTTTAAAAACGAACAACAATACTCAATTTATTGAGTACTTAGTAGAGGTCAGGCACAAAGTTTAAGTGCTTTACATAAATTATCTCACTTAGTTCTCAAAATAACCTTATATATAAACTATCATCAATTTCTACTGTAAAACTAAGAAAATTGAAGTTAAAAATTAACTTTCTCTTATTTCCCAGGGTTAGTAAGATATGGGGCAAGGATTTGAACCTAGCCTCCTTGGCTCCAGGGCTCACAGTGTTAAAAATAACTCCATGTATATTTGTCCAATTAACACATTCTCTTTTAAGAAACATTTATTTGTGACCAGCATCAAAAGAGAGGAAAAATTAGTCTCAGGTATACATTATCTACTTTTTTAGAAGAGAAATACAAATTCACTTAGAACCTAGACTCTTCGTGCTTTATTGCACAGTGGTTTGAGAGCATTGTCACATTTAATTGAAGACTCATTCACTGTGTCACTGTATTTTAATGTGAGTTGACATGGAGATAGGAAACATATAATTTTAATGTTAAAAATTAACATACAGTAGTGAAGGGTAAACAGCACAGACTGAATTTTTAATTTTTTGACTATTTCTAATGAAGAATATTTAAAATATTTCAATGGTATTTAATCAGCCTTCAATTATGAATTTACATAATATTTACTCCACAAGAAACATTATTTTACTTCTTTCATGATCATTTTAAAATGTACAATTTTCAAATCAACTTTTCAGAAAGCAACTTTGTTTTCTTTGTGGACAGATGGCAAAAATTATATCCACAAAACTTTTTGTTTTCATATTCTGGAAAAGTAGTATGCAGTCATTGTGGAACAGGGCTTTTAAAAGTTGCTCATGTCCTGCACTGAACCAATTGAATAACACAGCAAAAGAGCCACCAGTATCTGACCTGGCTTCTACAGACCAAATAAACCCTTTGTATGTTTGTTTATTTTCATCTGTAACTTTGTTTGCTTATTTTTCATTCTGACACTTTTTAGTAAAATGAGTAAGATCTTCTCAACAGTTTAGACTATACTTCCACAGATCTGTTGACATTTGATGAGCACATCTGCTAAATTGAATTTAAAAGGGATAGTTTACTTCATCTCTTTCTTTACCTGTTCCACTAATCACTTGTACCAAATTTAAATAAGTTTAAATTTTTATTTTAAAGAAAAATGACAACTTTTTACTCCTTTATATCCATCTTCTGCCTGTTCATAATGGCAACCAAAAATGAGTGAATGGCTATGGAAATAAAATGATTTTATAACTAGATATACAGTAAAATTAAGGTGCTCACCTCTGCATTTAGGACTGTTATTTTAGCTTAGTATTGGACAAATGGTAAAACTCAGGGGTACTGAACCCAGATCTCAAGAGAACCTTTTTCTGTACAGCTCTGGGACGGCTGAGGAAATGCCTAAATCAAGCCTTCCATCTGCTTGGCCAAAGAAAGATTTCCACATCCATTTCTAGTTTGTTCAGTAGCCTCTGAAAAAGTAATTTATTCTCTCTGTGCTTTGATTTCTCCATCTAGTCAGTGAGGCCAATCATACTTACCACCAACCTCCATCAAGACAAACTTCTGAGAGAAAAGAATCCACTGAGCGTCAGGGATGCTCAAAAGTCACCACATAAGTATTAGTAGAAGTATAAGGGGTGAGGGTGGGAGAACACATTATTCTTCTGTGCGTTTAGCTAATAGAACAAACACTACTGTTTCCTATAAAAATGCTACTACTTCCACATTTCCTGTATGTGGACTCTATTCTAGACATTCTAGTTTGGTGTTTTTAAAATCAGATACAGGCTATGAATAAAATATCTCTTTAATCTTAAATCCAATTTACTGTAGAATATCTTTAAAAACTTAATTATGAATGAATTTTCAGAAAAAGACCATAAATCATATATAATTTTTTATCTTTAAGAGCTGTATACATGAACTATTTCAGGATTGGCAAATATGTAGCATATGTGTCATCTGTTCCTCCTTCTGCATACATGGCAGACATTGCCAATCCTTTAAAATCCTCTACTCTATTGAATAAAGACAGAGCTGCAGAATTCTCTGCACTGTGTTTCAGGAAGTATGACCAACCCATCAGAGTTGAGGATGAGTTAAAACCCTCATAGGTGGGAATTGAACAATGAGAACACTTGGACACAGGAAGGGGAACATCACACACCGGGGCCTGTTGTGGGGTGGGGAGAAGGGGGAGGGATAGCATTAGGAGATATACCTAATGTAAATGTCGACTTAATGGGTGCAGCACACAAACATGGCACATGTATATATATATGTACCAAACCTGCACGTTATACACATGTACCCTAGAACTTAAAGTACAATTTAAAAAACCCTCTATGCCATTCCTGATCAACTCTGACTTTCTTATTTACAGATGAAGAATCTAAGACTCAAATAGTATGGGATTTTTTTTTTTACTGAAGTCATATAACTTGTTATTTTTGCTATTATTTGAATGAAAAGCCAGATGTGCATGTTCCCACCATAGTTTTATTCTGTGACATCAGGCTGTTTCTACAATTTTCAAGCCTGTCTGCATTCATTATAGTCATTATAATTTTCATATTCTTTCTGATTGATCAACTCATTCATTTACTCTTTGATTAAGTAGCATTTATGGAACAGCTACTATGTGTACTATGCCTGGGCTGGTGTCTCTGCACTCAAGAAACTTAGAGTTAAATAGAGAAATCAGGTCTTTACAAAGCTAGCCCTCATACATGATAAAGTGCCTTCTGGATCAGTTTCATCTACTAGAAACACGATCGTGTCTTTCTCATTGCTTAAGCCTATGTTGCCTAGTTATTGGTGTATCTTTCTGTCCCTTTCCAGCCAAGCTTCACATTAAAATAAATGGCTACAGTTATGGTCTTTATCTCCTTTCTTTCTATATATGACCCAACTGACTGCACGTTAGTATTTTTCTCTTCTCAATCACTGAAAATATTCTTGCTGAAGTCAATAATCATCTACATGTTAAATTTAACAGATATATTTCAATTCTTAATTTTCTCTCTTTATTTAAGCATTTCATGCTGTCAATCATTTCATTTCTTGAATTTCTTATTATATTCTGTTTTCTTGTATTCTTTGTTATATCGCTTTACAATACTCTTCGAATGTGTTCTCATTTCTCTGAAGCTGCCTTCTCTTTAAACAGTGTGGGTTATTTTCTTCTTCCAATTCCTTTGAGGTTGGTTTCCCTGGGATTATGACCTCAATTTCCTTTTCTTCTCTCTGTGGAATTTCACCTACTATTAAAACTACAAACTGCAAACTGTACTTCTAGCCTGAATATTCTTGTATCTTTCTCTCAATCTCAGATTATGGCCTCAATTTCCTTTTCTTCTCTCTGTGGAATTTCACCTACTTTTAAAACTACAAACTGCAAACTGCACTTCTAGCCTGAATATTCTTGTATCTTTCTCTTGATCCCAGTGCAGACAACTACTTACTGGGCATGTCCTTGTGTTCCACAGGCATGTAAAACTCAACTTTTCCAAAATTGAATGTATCTCCTCTCTTCAAACCTTCCTCACTTCCTGTATTTGCTAATTTGGTGCATGGCAGCACCACTGGTTCACCAGTTGCTGAAGCAGAGATACTGAATTTCTTTTAACCCCATCTTTTTTCTTACCATCCTCATCCTACAAATTCTATTGGTTCTCATCCCTTAAAAGACTTTAACTGTGTCCCCACCTCCTCATAACTGCTGCTAGTTCCTTAGTTAGGCTCTTGTCTTTCCTTGACTCTCTGCAGTAGCCTCCTAAGTGATCTAATTTCATCTCATCGTAACCTTATGAATCTCCATGTTGTTGTCAGCTGAATGTTAATAAAACACAAACTGTATCATCTGGCATCCAAGCTTAGAATCATTGAAAACTCCCTTTAGATTCTGGAGTAAACTCTCTCCCTTGTACTTGGCTCTTGAGGATCAGTTCCCGCCTACATTTCCACTTTTTGTTGCTCATCACTCTAACTCCCTAGTTTTCCATCAGCTAACCCCTTAGTTTTGACTTCAGTTTCAGCATATTTTAAGTGCCTTGAGTTCATCATCATCTCTCTTGCCTCCTTACTTTTGCATATATTGTTTCTTCTACCTGAAATGTTTCCACCTCTCTTTTCTTAGCTATACTGACTCATCTTTTAAATGTCAATTCTGATGCCATTTGCACATGGAAGCTTTAATCCATAGCATACTGTTTTTTTTTTCTTTAATTGTAGCATTTTCTTCAAGGCGTTGCAGTTGTCCTCTTTGATCTTTAGCTATTGCAATGCCTTTCACTATTTGCAGGATGTATTGGTCGAATCAGTTGCATCATGATTGGTCTTGTCCCCAGAGTCTACCCATTCTGTCCTGGGGCTCTGGACATGCCCTTGGCACAGTTCCTCTGCTTGGGTTTGTCACTGCATTGGCTCATGGTGAGCAATATGCAATAGCTTGATCCTGAAGTCATCAGGGGTTTTGAGAATGAAACTAGGCCATATCTTGTTTTTGACCAGTGAAGGGGAAAGAAATAAAGTAATTCTAGAACAACCTACCACTTACTTTAGAGCTTCACTTTTATATCATCTATATTTGGCCTGGAAACCATCTGTGTTTTTGTCTTTGTGGTCAGCCATTATTGTTTGTTTTGCCATGATATATGTCGGAATGATATTATTTGACTCTCCTTTAAGTACCTCCTGCTTCTTTGAGTAAGGAGATCCTACCAGTAAAACTCCTTTCTGTATCTTTGTGTTACCAATTTATTGAGATATATGGACTATCAATTGTTTTGTTTGTAAATAATTTTATTTTTGTAAATTGTGATCTATCTACCTAATTATCTATTAATAGCATCTCTCTAAATCTTCTGCCACATTTTATCCTGATACACACCTTGACTTCTTTATTAAAAGAAAAACATGTACAGAGAGTATATTGGGAGGAAATTGGGGCAGTTGTTCTGAGTGATGGAATATCAGGTGACGTTTTCCTTCCCATCTTTAATGCTTTTTATAGATTAATGAAATTTTTAAACTTTCATGGTTAAAAAGCTTTTTAAGTGAAGAAAGACAAATAAATAAAAGGACAATATTTTCATGGGAAATAATTTTATGTTGAGGTCAACCCCTTTCTCATTGAGTAGTGATCCAAATTTGATTTGAAGAGAATGACATGTATTTAACCAAAAGAATTCTATTAGGCACCTACGTTAACTGTGGTTTAGAAGAGGTAGAAATCCATTTCAGCTTTAGAAAGCAGGGGAAGGATGGAAAGAAGAGGAAGTGATATTGGAGCTTTATTTTAAAAGAGAAGCAAGGGTCAACTGCTGAAAATGATAAAGGAAGGTATTCCAAACATAGGGAACAGCAATTGTATAATAACCTCAGAGATATAGCAAAGCAAGGGCAGCTCAGAATGGCTGGATATTACTATGTTTATTAGATGACGAGAAGTAGAGAGATTGTATGTCATGTTATTGGCTGATCCCTAAAACTTTAGTAGAAATTGGTGAAAGTAAGGATTTTTGTGTGTGTGTTTTTGATGAGCTCTTCAAGTATTACATGATATCTTATTTTATTAAAATCAATACACATTGCAATTTTTCTTTAGCCTCTACTTTTCAGGCAGAGGTATTTTTTCACTTCTTTAAACTTAATGCAGTTTATTTTTTATAACACCATTTAATCAATGAAATCCTGTTACCCTTTGTCACGAGTAGGTTTATTTGCATCTCTGGTTTAAAACACATTTCTTGCATTTTACTTTCCAGTTCTCAGGTGTCATTTGGGAATATGATGCAGCCATTAGCTAACAGACTTTCCCCCAATTCCTAAATAACCTAAAGTAATATGAAACTGTATTTTAGCTCATCTGTACTCATAATTCAAGTTTTACTGTTAATTTTTTTTCGGAAAGCTGACTCCAAAGTGAACAAAAGTAGCTTGTGTGGAATTATTTTTACTTATGCTCCACTTTGAATGCAATGTGTGCCAAGCACATCACCTTATGATGACAGCTTGTTGCAGCCAGAAGGTCTCTAATTTAAATAAATTCTGGTTGTGTTAATCACCAAAGATATAATTATGTCATCATATGCTGTGTGCTTTTTAAATAAATGATTCTGAAACAGACTGTTCTTTGATAGTTTCATCATTTTTTCATGAGCTTGCAGAGGAAGTTTATGTAGTGAAAAGCTGACCACCTCAGCACACTCTAGATGCCTCTTGATGGCAGGAAGCTCACGGTTCTTCTGAATGAGATTATTAATCTAGTGAACACTCAACTGAATGAATAAATGATGCCATTTGTTGGAAGTCAGGAGAGTGTAAATGTTTTGTTTTCATGAGCCCCAGCCTTGATCATTCCTATCTATCCAAAGGTACTTGCTTGTGTCATTTAAGCGCTTAGGATTCTTACAGTGCTTGTGATTCTTATTGCAATGGTCCTTTTTAGTGACTTCTGAGACCCTTTGTGGCTTAGTATGGTGACTCACACCCCAGATCATCTTCCTGACTACCTGACTACCTGGGGCTGTGTGTAGGAGCTTTAGCCATGTCAGTGACTCCCCAGTCTGACCATGTGTTAGCATCACCAGGAGGTTAAAAAAAATACTGATGCATTTGCTTTTCATCAGCTTAATTAAGTCAGAACCTCTTAGGAAGTGGGCTAGGCAATAGTGCCTCTTTAAAGTGCCCTAAGGTGAATCTAATGTGTAACCAGGGTTGAGAATGAGTAGAACATGGATCAGGACTGAGAGGTCTGTGGGACATGCTCACCGTGGGCAGTGGTGAAGGATGCTCAGGAGTCTAGGAAGTAGTATCTTGGAGAAGTGGCAAAGAAAAATCCAGATAGGCTTTTAAAAGAAGTCACTTAAAGTCAGTAGAATGGGAACTTTAGGCCTTGAAGAGAGAGAGAACTCAAAGGAGAGGTTAGAGATGGGGCCTGGAGGTAGCACCTGGGCAATTGTCTGGTGCCCATGAAGGTGTGTGCCCAGAGAAGGTAAAATCATATTGTGAAGAGGAAATGACAGAAGAAAGGGGATGATTTAGCTAAGTTGACAAAAAAAAAATACTTCAAATTAGTAGGAATTATCATTTTCCCAATGGCTGTCTTCTATTCTTAATTTTGGGTGCTGCTGATTTGCATGTGTATTGTTAGGCCAACTAAGGCCACTGAAAATTTATCAAAGCAATGTTAATTAAAAAGGTGCTGTCTACCTATTTTTTCCTGCATTATATACTCATAACTTGACTATAATAATAGTATAAGGTTCACCAGGTACAGACTTGGGTATTTATCTAGAGGCCTCCTGTAGGCTTATTCTTCTGCCCATTTTAAGCTCTTCTAGCATGCCCTTGCTCACAGCTCCTGGAGCTGGGTAAAAAGCTAGCCATGTATGTAACCAGAGGGCCTGCTTTTCAGTCCAGGAGTTGCTACTAGCTTCCCCTGTGCCTGCCTGTAGACATTGTCTGATTTTATACCCTGATGTCCACATTTCTAGTAAATTTCCTCCCTAGATTTGGTGATTTGACTTTTTCTGTTGGCTGAGCAGCTCTAGCTTGGCCTCATTTGTCTGCTGAACCTTAGATGCAGGATCACAGTTCAGACTCTGATTGCTTAGGACCTCATCCTGGTTTCTGGGTGTTGGAATACAGACATTTAATAGCAACCATAGTTAAGAGGTCCTACTGTGTGTTCCCCATCCCCTTCATCTGTGGAGGCCACCTGTTCGCAAGTAATGAGTCATTTCAATTAAAGATTTTATGAAGATGTCTTTATTAGTCCATTTTCATGCTGCTGATAAAGACATACCCAAGACTGGGCAATTTACAAAAGAAAGAGGTTTATTGGACTTACAGTTCCACGTGGCTGGAGAGGCCCCACAATCATGGTGGAAGGTGAGAGGCACGTGTTACATGGTGGCAGGCAAGAGAAGAGAGCTTGTGCAGGGAAACTCCTGTTTTTAAAACCATCAGATCTTGTGAGACTTATTCACTATCATGAGAACATCATGGGAAAGACCTGCCTCCATGATTCCATTTTCTCCCACTGGGTCCCTCCCACAACACATGGGAATTATGGGAGTACAAGATGAGATTTTTGGGGGAGGAGTCACAGAGCCAAACCGTATCAATGTCTAAAAGTATCTTTTGGAGTATGAGTAAACCTAAAATCTGTAATAAATATGGTTAACCATTGAATAACATGGGTTTGAACTGTATCAATCCTCTTATGCAAACTTTATCCCACCTGTGCCACCCCTGATACTGCAATGCCAACCCCTCGTCTTATTCCTCCTCCTCAGCCAAGTCAGCGTAAAGATGACGGGGATGAAGACCTTTAGAATTATCCATTTCCACTTAATGAAGAGTAAATATATTTTCCTTATGATTTTCTTAATAACATTTTCTTTTCTCTAGCTTAACATATTGTACAAATGTAGTATGTAATACATATAACAGGTTAATTACATATTAATTATTTATGTTATCGGTTTGGCTTCCAGGCAACAGTAGACTATTAGTAGGTAAGTTTTAGGGGAGTCAAAATTATACACAGATTATTTTTCTCTTTCCAATTTTTATTTTAGGTTCAGGGGATACATGTGCGGGTTTTTTGTATGGGTAAGTTGTGTGTTGTGGCAGTTTGGTGTACAGGTTATTTTATCACCCAGGTAATAAGCATAGTACCCGATAGTAATTTTTTTATCTTCATGCTCCTCCTACCCTTACCTCAAGTATGCCCTGGTGCCTCTTGTTCTCTTCTTTGTGTCCATGTGTACTCAATATTTAGCTCCCACTTGTAAGTGAGAGCATGCAGTATTTGGTTTTCTGTTCCTGTGTTAATTCACTTAGGGTAGTAGCCTCCAACTCCATCCATGTTGCAGCAAAGGACATGATTTCATTCTTTTTTTTTTTTGAGACAGAGTCTCACTCTGTTGCCCAGGCTGGAGTGCAGTGGCGCAATCTCCACTCACTGCAACCTCTGCCTCCCAGGTTCAAACAATTCTCCTACCTCAGCCTCCCAAGTAGCTGGGATTACAGGCGCCCACGACCATGCCTAGCTAATTTTTTGTATTTTTAGTAGAGACGGGGTTTCACTGTGTTAGCCAGGATGGTCTCAATCTCCTGACCTCGTGATCTGCCTGCCTCGGCCTCCCAAAGTGTTGGGATTACAGGCATGAGCCACCACACCCAGCCTCTTTTTCTTTTTTGTGGCTGTGTAGTATTTCATGGTTCTATATGTAGCACATATTCTTTTTTTATTGCAACTTTTAAGTTCGGGGTACAGGTGCAGGATGTGAAGGTTTATTACATAGGCAAACATGTGCCATGGTGGTTTGCTGCACAGATCATCCCATCACTCAGATGTTAAGCCCAGCATCCATTAGCTATTCTTCTTGATGCTTTTTCTTCTCCCACCTCCCACCCTCTGAGAGGCCCCAGTGCATATTGTTCCCTGCCATGTGTCCATGCATTCTCATCATTCAGCTCCCACTTAATACGTGAGAACACGCAGTATTTGATTTTCTGTTCCTGCATTAGTTTGCTGAGGATAATGGCCTCCAGCTCCATCCATGTCCCTGCAAAGGACATGATCTCATTCCTTTTTATGGTGGCATAGTATTCCATGGTGTATATGTACCATACTTTCTTTATCCAGCCTATAGTTGATGGGCATTTAGGTTGATTCCCTGTCTGCTTTTGTGAATAATGCTGCAGTGAACATATGTGCAATGCATCCTTAAAACAGAACAGTTGGTATCCCTTTTGGTATGTACCCAGTAATGAGATTGCTGGTCAAATGCTATTTCTGCCTCTAGGTCTTTGAGGAATTGCCACATTGTCTTCCACAATGGTTGAACTAATTTATACTTCCACCAACAGTATAAAAGTGTTCCTTTTTCTCCACAACCTCACCAGCCTCTGTTGTTTTTTGACTTTTTAGTAATAGCTATTCTAACTGGCATGAGATAGTATCTCATTGTGGTTTTGATTTGCATTTCTCTAATAATCGTTGTTGAGCTTTTTTTCATGTTTGTTGGCTGTACGTATTTCTTCTTTTGAGAAGTGTCTGTCCTTTGCCTACTTTTTAATGGTTTTTTTTTCTCGTAAATTTGTTTAAGTTACGTATTGTTTGCTGAATATTAGATGTTTGTCAGACGGATAGATTGCAAAAATTTTCTTCCATTCCGTGGGTTGTCTGTTTACTCTGATGATCATTTCCTTTGCTGTGCAGAAGCTCTTTATTAGTTTAATTAGATCCCATTTGTCAATTTTTGCTTTCATTGCAATTGCTTTTTGCATTTTTGTCATGAAATCTTTACCCATGCCTATGTCCTGAATGGTATTGCCTAGATTTCCTTCCAGGGTTTTTATAGCTTTGGGTTTTACATTTAAGTCTTTAATCCATCTTGAGTTGATTTTTGTATATGGTGTAAGGAAGGGGTCCAGTTTCAATTTTCTGCATATGGCTAGCCAGTTCTCCCAACATCATTTACTAAATAGGGAATCCTTTCTCCATTGCTTGTTTTCGTCAGGTTTGTCAAAGATCAGATGGTTGTAGGTGTGTGGTCTTATTTCTGGGTTTTCTATTCTGTTACATTGGTATATGTATCTGTTTTTGTACTGATACCATGCTGTTTTGGTTACTGTAGCCCTGTATTATAGTTTGAAGTCAGGTAGCGTAATGCCTCCAGCTTTGTTCTTTTTGCTTAGGATTGTCTTGGCTAGTCATGATCTTTTTTTTTTTTAATGTATAGCGTTTAATTTATTTTTCATGTTTTAATAAACTTTACAGGGGGTTTATATAGCTGATGTTGAAAAAAATGTTATTGAAAAAGTATACTTCTTTTCTTTTCTTTCTTTTCCTTTTTCTTTTTTTTTTTTTTTTTTTGAGATGAGGTTTTGCTCTTGTTGCCCAGGCTGGAGTGCAATGGAGTGATTTCGGCTCACCGCAACCTCTGCCTCCCGGGTTCAAGCGATTCTCCTGTCTCAGCCTCCCGAGAAGCTGGGACTACAGGCATGTGCTACCACTCCTGGCTAATTTTGTATTTTTAGTAGAGACGGGGTTTCTCCATGTTGGTCAGGCTGGTCTTGAACTCCGGACCTCAGGTGATCTGCCCACCTCGGCCTCCCAAAGTGCTGGGATTACTGGCGTGAGCCACCATGCCTGGCCCCAAAGTATACTTATTTTCTTTTTTTTTTTTTTTATTGATCATTCTTGGGTGTTTCTCGGAGAGGGGGATGTGGCAGGGTCATAGGACAATAGTGGAGAGAAGGTCAGCAGATAAACATGTGAACAAAGTTCTCTGGTTTTCCTAGGCAGAGGACCCTGCGGCCTTCCGCAGTGTTTGTGTCCCTGGGTACTTCAGATTAGGGAGTGGTGATGACTCTTAACGAGCATGCTGCCTTCAAGCATCTGTTTAACAAAGCACATCTTGCACCGCCCTTAATCCATTTAACCCTGAGTGGACACAGCACATGTTTCAGAGAGCACAGGGTTGGGGGTAAGGTCATAGATCAACAGGATCCCAAGGCAGAAGAATTTTTCTTAGTACAGAACAAAATGAAAAGTCTCCCATGTCTACTTCTTTCTACACAGACATAGCAACCATCCGATTTCTCAATCTTTTCCTCACCTTTCCCCCTTTTCTATTCCACAAAACTGCCATTGTCATCATGGCCCGTTCTCAGTGAGCTGTTGGGTACACCTCCCAGACGGGGTGGTGGCCGGGCAGAGGGGCTCCTCACTTCCCAGTAGGGGCGGCCGGGCAGAGGCGCCCCTCACCTCCTGGACGGGGCGGCTGGCCGGGTGGGGGGCCGACCCCCCCACCTCCCTCCTGGACGGGGCGGCTGGCCGGGCGGGGGGTGACCCCCCCCACCTCCCTCCCGGACGGGGCGGCTGGCCGGGCGGGGGGCTGACCCCCTCCACCTCCCTCCCGGAGGGGGCGGCTGGCCGGGTGGCGGGCTGACCCCCCCCTCCACCTCCCTCCAGGACGGGGCGGCTTGCTGGGTGGGGGCTGACCCCCCACCTCCCTCCTGGACGGGGTGACTGCCGGGCGGAGACGCTCCTCACTTCCCAGATGGGGCGGCTGCCGGGCGGAGGGGCTCCTCCCTTCTCAGACGGGGTGGCTGCCAGGCAGAGTCGCTCCCCACATCTCAGACTATGGGCGACCGGGCAGAGACGCTCCTCAGTTCTTAGATGGGATGGCGGCCGGGAAGAGGCGCTCCTCACTTCCTAGATGGGATGGCGGCCGGGCAGAGACGCTCCTCACTTTCCAGACTGGGCAGCCAGGCAGAGGGGCTCCTCACATCCCAGACGATGGGCGGCCAGGCAGAGACGCTCATCACTTCCTAGACGGGGTGGCGGCCGGGCAGAGGCTGCACTCTCGGCACTTTGGGAGGCCAAGGCAGGCGGCTGGGAGGTGGAGGTTGTAGCGAGCTGAGATCACGCCACTGCACCCCAGCCTGGGCACCACTGAGCACTGAGTGAACGAGACTCCGTCTGCAATCCCGGCACCTCGGGAGGCCAAGGCTGGTGGATCACTGGCGGTTAGGAGCTGGAGACCAGCCCGGCCAACACAGCGAAACCCCGTCTCCACCAAAAAAATATGAAAACCAGTCAGGCGTGGCGGCGCGCGCCTGCAATCGCAGGCACTTGGCAGGCTGAGGCAGGAGAATCAGGCAGGGAGGTTGCAGTGAGCAGAGATGGCAGCAGCGCAGTCCAGCTTCAGCTCGGTATCAGAGGGAGACCGTGGAAAGAAGGAGAGGAAGACCGTGGGGAGAGGGAGGGGAGAGGGAGAGGGATCTTTTTTGGTTTTATATGAACTTTAAAATTGTTTTTTTCTAATTCTGTGAATAATGTCAATGGTAATTTAATGGGAATAGAATTTAATCTATAAATTGTTTTGGGCAGTATGGCCATTTTAACAATATAGATTCTTTCTATCCATGAGCATGGAATTTTTTTTTCCATTTGTTTTAGTCATCTCTGATTTCTTTGAGCAGTGGTTTATAGTTCTCCGTGAAGATGTTCTTCACTTCCCTTGTTAGCTGTATTCCTAAGTATTTTATTCTTTTTGTGACAATTGTGAATGGGAGTTCATTTGTGATTCAGCTTTCCACTTCCATGTTGGTGGTGTATAAGAGTGCTAGCAATTTTTCACATTGATTTTGTATCCTGAGACTTTGCTGAAGTTGCTTATCAGCTTAAAAAGATTTTGGGCTGAGATAATGGGGTTTTCTAGATATAGGATCATGTCATCTGCAAGCAAAGACAACTTGACTTCCTCTCTTTCTATTTGAATACGCTTTATTTATTTCTCTTGCTTGACTGCCCTGGCCAGAACATTCAATACTATGTTGAATAGGAGTGATGAGAGAGGGCAACCTTGTCTTGTGCCAGTTTTCAAGGGGAATGCTTCCAGTTTTTGCCCATTCAGTATGATATTGGCTGTGGGTTTGTCATAAATGGCTCTTATTATTTTGAGGTATGTTCCTTCAATACCTAGTTTATTGAGAGTTTTTAACGTGAAGAAATGTTGAATTTTATTAAAGGCCTTTTCTGCATATATTGAGATAATCATGTGGTTGTTGTCTTTAGTTGTGTTTATGTGATGAATCACATTTATTGATTTGCATATGTTGAACCAGCCTTGCATCCCAGGGATGAAGCCTGCTTGATCATGGTGGATAAGTTTTTTATGTGCTGCTAGATTCGGTTTGTCAATATTTTGTTGAGGATTTTTGCATCAATGTTCACCAAGGATATTGGCCTGAGGTTTTCTTTTTTTGTTGTATCTCTGCCAGGTTTTGATATCTTGAGGCCAGAATGATGCTGGCCTCAGGATGAGTTAGGGAGGAGCCCCTCCTTTTCAAATTTTTGGGAACAGTTTTAGTAGGAATGGTACCAGCTCTTTTTTGTACCTCTGGTAGAATTCAGCTGTGAATCTGTCTGTCCTGGGCTTTTTTGTCTGGTAGCCTATTTATTACTGCCTCAATTTCAGAAGTCATTATTGGTCTATTATGGGATTAATTTTTTTTTCTTTTTTCTTGTTTTTTTTTTTTTTTTTTTTTTTTTTTTGAGACGGAGTCTTGCTCTTTCGCCCAGGCTGGAGTGCAGTGGCGTGATCTCGGCTCACTGCAACCTCTGCCTGCCGGGTTCATGCCATTCTCCTGCCTCAGCCTCCGGAGTACCTGGGACTACAGGCGTCCGCCACCAAGCCTGGCTAATTCTTTTTTGTATTTTTAGTAGAGACGGGGTTTCACCGTGTTAGCCAGGATGGTCTCGATCTCCTGACCTTGTGATCTGCCCGCCTCGGCCTCCCAAAGTGCTGAGATTACAGGCGTGAGCCACTGCGCCCAGCCTGGGATTCAATTTCCTCCTGGTTCAGTCTTGGGAAGATGTGTAGTCCAGGAATTTATCCATTTTTTTTTCTAGATTTTCTAGTTTATGTGTTAGAAGTATTTATTTATAGTATTCTCTGATGGTTGTTTGTATTTTTGTGGGGTCAGTGGTGACATTCCCCCTTATCATTTCTGATTGTATTTATTTGAATCTTCTCTCTTTTCTTTTTTATTAGTCTAGCTAGTGGTCTATCTGTTTTATTAAGTTTTCAGAAAACCAGCTCCTGGATTCATTTATTTTTTGAAGTTCTTTTTCTGTCTCTGTCTCCTTCAGTTCAGCTCTGATCTTGGTTATTTCTTGTCTTCTGGTTGCTTTGTGGTTGTTTGCTCTTGGTTCTCTAATTCTTTTAGTTGTGATGTTAGATTGTTAACTTGAGATCTTTCTAGTTTTTTTCATGTGGGCATTTAGTGCTATACATTTGTCTCTTAACAGTGCTTTAGCTGTATCACAGAGATTCTCCTAATTGTAGCTTTGCTCTCATTAGCTTCAAAGAACTTCTTGATTTGTAGCTTAATTTCATTATTTACCCAAAAACCAGTTAGGAGAAGGTTGTTCAGTTTCCATGTAGTATATGGTTTGAGTGAATTTCTTAATCTTGACTTCTAATTTGATTGCACTGTAGTCTGAGAGACTGTTATGACTTCAGGTTTTTTTTTTCTTTGCATTTGCTGAGGAATGTTTTAGTTCTAATTATGTATCACATATTTATCCAATCCACCATTAATGGGCATTTAGGTTGATTTCATGTCTTTGCTATTGTGAATAGTGCTGCGATTAACATATGAATGCATGTACACAGATTTTTGAAACTGTTAGATTTTTGCAGTTTCTCTAACCCCTCCATTGTTCAAAGGTCAACTGTATGTGCTTTTATATCAGATAACTGAGTATAAATGTATACAATGCTTGGTTTAGTTTGATATCAACTTCCAATTCTTCTTCACTCATTTAACTCTATAAGGTGGAATTTCTCTCCCTCCTTTTTAGATTTAGCAAATATTCTCTAGACATGTACAGCATTAGGCAATATGTCAGATTCTACCTGTGTTCTTCCACCTGTATTCATATAATGCCTTGAAACTATCAGGATTTCAGAAATGGTTTCTGACCTTCAAAGTTCCAGCAGTTGGTGATTTCATATGATATTAACATTGTACAGTGTTTCTCATAGGCTGATGACTGTTTAGTACACAGTGTGGTAGTTGCAGTATTTGGCTCTGTTCAAGGAATAGTCTATTTTTAATGGGAAAAAATAGGTCATTTGGTAAAAACACCCAACATAAACATGACCTCTATTCTCAAGAGGATTTTAAAATGAATACCTTGTGGTTTCAGAGGAACACTTTTTAGGTTGGTCATGCATGTAATTTACCTGTTATCTGCAGCTGTTAACATGCAAGCAGAAAGTTGATGCTTGACAGCATAAATAATTCTAGTGCAGGAACTTCAAAAAGGAGCCAGAAGAAAAAGAGAGCCATGTAGTTCTGTGTTGCAACAAAACTCATGGATTAAGGCACAGGTATGAACTCATGGAAACTGAGTTAAAATTTCAGAAATATTGTGAAATCCCACAGTTTAAATGATAAAATATTCAGGTATGAGTAAGTCTGTTGACTTCTCAATGATAATATTGATGAGAAGCACCATTTCTACTTGATGAGGTAGCTAGGGAAAGTGGGGGCAATTTTACAGGATTTCTGTGTTGAATTCTAAAATTAGGATCATAGAGATTTTAAAATATTGTGTCATATGTTGATAGGCATTGTATTTTTGGATGTAAAAACAACTGTATCTTTAAATGTAAATTATTAATATGATTTCTATGATAGTTTTATGTATCAATTTTGCTAGGCTATAGTACCCAGTTATTTAATCAAATACAAATCTAGACGTTGTTGTGAAGGTATTTTGTAGATATAGTCGACATCTCCAATAAAATGACTAAGTAAGGCTGGTCGCGGTGGCACGCGCCTGTTACACCAGAACTTTGGGAGGCCGAGGGGAGCAAATCACCTGAGGTCAAGAGTTTGAGACCAGCCTGACCAACATGGAGAAACCCCCTCTCTACTAAAAATACAAAATTAGCTGGGTTTGTTGGTGCATGCCTATAATCCCAGCTACTCGGGAGGCTGAGGCGGGAGAATTGCTTAAACATGGGAGGCTGAGGTTGTGATGGGCTGAGATCGTGCCATTGCACTCCAGCCTGGGCAACAAGAGCAAAACTCTGTCTCAAAAAAAAAAAAGACTAAGTAAAATAGTTTCTTCTTGATAATGTGGGTGGGCCTTACCCAATCCGTTGAAAGGCTGCAGAAGCAAAAATTGATGTTTCCCAGAGAAAGAAGAAATTCTTCCTGAATTTTTTCAGTATCAGCTTCTTCCTAAGAAATTCCAGCCTGGTTGCCAGATCCACAGTTGCATAAGCCAGTTCCCTGAAATAAATCTCTATTTATGTGTATGCCTATGTCTGTCTGTCTGTCTATCTGTCTATCTATTTCATCATCTGCTGGTTCTGTTTCTCTGGAGAACTCTGACTGATACCATTTCCTAAATGGAAAGCCTTTTAAAGATATGAAATAAATAATATTAGGTAGATGTTGGGATACAGGTTTATGCTTCTAATGTTCCCATTTCAGTTCTCATTTCAAGCCTTGTTAAGGCTGTGCAAAGCCTGCTGGGACATATCCTCTGCCTCTCCAGCCTGCCTGCCTGCTGCACTGGGCATTCCAGCAGCAGCCCTGAGCTGCCCTCTCCGCTCCTCTCATGCCCTGCTGCTTCCAGCCTTCTCTTCCTTTGTCTGTCTGTTTTCTTCTACTTCAAACACTTTTGCCCTCCTCTGCCCTTCTCTGTAAAGCCTTCTCTTCTCTCTGCCCCCTTCTCTTCACACCAGAAGAATTAGGCTTCTCTCATCCCCGCTTCCTCTCTCATGCACAACATTTTACACAGAGGGCTCTGTTGAATTGTTTGCAAGTCTTTTTTCATTTGCTAAATGGTAATGAGTATGTCTTATTCATCTTGGTATTCCCAGCACCTAGCACAGTTCCTGGCATCCAGGAGGTGTTCAATCAATATTGTTGAAAGAATGAATAAATAGCTGACCCTCTCCTTCAGGGATAAGCAGCTGCCTTTAAGTTCCATTGCAGATGGCTGGGAGGCATCCTAAGTGGCTTTTCTTTCAGGGCTGGGTATGCTCCTAAGCTTCTTGTTCCTGAGTTGCTTGAAGAGAAATTCCCAGGCAAACAGACCTTTAATTACCACCAAAGGCCTGTGCTTTCAGTATTTGTGAGGGATTATATGTATGCCCAGCAGATTTAAGCTGATTGTGTAGAAATATCTGGCATCATATATTGGTGGCATGAATGCTTTGCAAAATGAGTATAAATTTGGGCTGATATATTTTAACCTTTTAATTAATGTGTTGAAGTCTTACCTGCATTCATTAGCAAGAAATCCAATATCCCTTTTGAAGTTATACCCGCCCAGTCAACTTTAAACTTGATGCTTTGCCCAGTCCTATGTAGGGTCACTAGGGTCTGTGTTTTTCAAATACCAGCTATAGAAAAAGCTGTGCCATTCTGATTATTCTTCTACTTCATGTGTGTCTTACTGTTAGTCTGCTACATGGTGTCATTGTTGAAGCTTGCTCCTGCATAGTTCCACAGACTTCTGTCTACTCAGCATGAGTGTTGTCCCTGGCCCAGACCCTGCATGGGCCACAGCGCTGTTTCTAACCCCAGAATGGTGAGTTCAGAAGAGCTTCCATTAGTCATACTGGGGGCTGAAAACAGCTCTCCTACACATACCCTTTAGTGAGCAGCCCAAGTCAGCAGTGTGGCCATCCACTTTCCCCACAGTTTTTGTTTGGAGACGTCTCATCATTCTTCTTTAGCGCTGGGCCTGTCAGGTCTTTCACAATAAGCCTGTGTGCTTCCCATCTTGGGGAGCAGATCTCCTCTTTTCCTCTCTGGTGATCAGCTCTGCATGTCAGTGTCTTGCAGAGCTTTACTAGAGTCACAGAAGTTTATTACACTCTTTCCCATTCCCCTTCCTCAGTAACTTTCTTATCTTAACCCAGAGAACTACCGGGAAATTACCAAAGTGATTCCTCATGGAACCCAGGGAACATTTGCTTCGAGGTGACTTCCTGCCTCCCTGTCTTGAAATAAATGAAGCAAACATAAATTTTTATGGGTCTTTCAAATGGCACTAGATTTAAGCTCTACCTTGTCATGCATTATGTATGTAAAAATGGTAGCCCTTTCATTCAACTATACCATCACTTTCCCCTTAAGAGGTACCAAGAAGCTTAGTCAGTTAGAATGCAGAAAGATATTTAAAGTGTAGCAACTTATGGAAGAAACTGAAACAATCTAGTTTCCAAATGTGAATTGTTCACATACTTTAAAATATAGGCTAAATTACATTGTAGGCACTCATTACAATACCCTTCACTACATCATTAATTTTCAGCTTCATCGTTTATTATTTTTTTACCTTGCCCTTGTTCTAGCCAGGATATTTCACTAATTGCACAGCCTCGATCATATTTCAGGAATCTTCGTTCTTCTACTTCCTTTTGTGGCACCATCCGATCCAACATAAAAATAATTTTCTCCCAAAGCTATGTTGATCTTTTACTATCCCAGTGTTTCTCCCATAAAAAAAAGTAATAGTTACCATTCGTTGAATCTTTGCTATACTAATTGGTTCTTTATATTTTTGGTAATTTTTAAAATGTGGAAATAATCTACCTGCATAAATGTGAAGGCCGATTGCACACGGGTATATCTTAATTATTGTGGAGTAAATTGTTATAAAATATTATTAAGTGAACACTCATGTTGCTCATGTTATCATCACTGATGTCAGTCAAAGGAGTATTGTCAGGATCCCAGAAGCTGCCCTCTGGCTGTCCTAGTGATAAACCTCTCCCTTCCCTCCAAAGTAGTAACTATCTCATGTTTTAGGCCCTTTGCTTTCTTACTTTGCTAAATAGTTTTACCACTTATACAACTTCTCTAACACCATAGCTTAGTTTTGGCTATTTCTGAGTTTCATATATTTGTAATTATATAATGTTTTTGGTGAGGGGGTTTTGACTTCTTTTCTGTGACAGTTTCTGAGAACTATCCAGGCTTCAATTAGTAGTAGTTTTCATTGTTGAACAGTCTCCATTGTAGGACTGTACTATAATATGCTCATCCATTCTTCTGTTGATAGGCATTTGGGTAGTTTCCCATTCCAGATTATTATAAATAATGATGCTATAAACATTCCTGTACCTTTCTCTTGGTGCCGATGTGCACATCTGGGCCTGGATTTTTCTTGTGGGAAAGTTTCTAAATATGGATAGAATTTTGTGAATAGTTACAAATCTACTTTTTATTCCTATGTACATTTGGTAATTTGTAAATGTTTTTTTTTCTAGAAACTTATTCATTTCACCTAAATTTTCATTTTTAGTTTGCATATCATTTAAAAAAAGAGCTGATTATTTGTTTAATCTCTGAAGAGTCTATAGCAATGCCCCTATTTCATTTCTGACATTGATTTCTGACATTGTGCTTTTTCTGTATATTTTGATCAGTCTTGCCAGGGACTGATTAATTTCACATCTTTTCATAGGACTAGCTGTGTTGGTCTATTGTATAATTCCTTTTTTCTTTACTACTTATTTAATTGAAGTATTTAAAAAACTTATATATTTCTCTCTTTGTGGTTAATTTTGCTGTTTCTTCTCTAATTCCTTGACAAGGATTTTTAATCATTCAGTTTTAGCATTTCTGATTTTCCAATATATTTATTCAAAATTAAAAGTTTAAGCATGGTGTTAGCTGTTTCTCACAGTGCTTTCATTATTATCCTGTTCAAAATATTTACTCTGCCTCATTGAGGTTTCTATTTTGACTCCTGTTATTTGGAAGTGTCTCTCTTAGTTTCCAATGATCTGGGAGTTCTCAAATTATATGTTACTGATGTATAGTTTAGTTATATTATGGACAAAGAATATCCTATGTATGATTTAGTCATTTTAATTTTTTTGAGACTTGTTTATGGCCCTGCTGATGATCAATATTTCTAAGTGTTCTCTGTTGCATTAAAAGAATGTGCATTCTGTAGTTGTGGGGTGAGTTTTTCTCTATATATCCATTAGGCAGAGTTTGCTCATCCTCTTATTTAACTCCTTTATATCCTTACTAGTTTTTGTCTGCTTGTTCCATTGATTATTGAGTAAAATATGTTATTTCACATTTTCTAAGGGAATTTATTTTTCCTTAATGTTTTGCCAATTTATTTTAATTTATATATTTTGATAGCACACTGTATCTTCCTGATAAGTTGACCCTGTTATCATTAGTAAGAATCCGTCTTAATTTATAATAACACTATTCACCTTTAAAATTGATATTAATATAGCTATACCAAATTTTATTTTGTTGTTATTTGCATGTTATCTTTTCCCACTATTTTCAACCTTTATGTAGCCTTAGTTTTAGGTATTTTTATAGCAGCATATAATTGAATTTTTATTTTGCAGGTCTGAAAAATATCTTTATTCTGTTCTCACTTTTTCTGTTTTCTGTATTGTCTGTTTTGTTCCTTGTTTCTATTTCATTTTGAGCTTTTTATTTTCCTTGTTAGAGATTTTCTTCAAATATATGATAATACCTGAAGTCTATCCATATTTAAGGCTGAGCGATAAAAAGATGACTGGGAAGTCTCTGTGCATGGATAGGCTTATTGATGGATAAGAATTAGGGAGACGGAGGCTGTGTAGGAATTTGGCCATTTCACTGGGAGACCCTCAATTGTTAATAAGCCTTTTTTAAGCGGGAGGGGCTGCTCATGTTTTTTTTTTTTTTTAGATGAAACTTCTGTCTTTAACCTAGACAAACAACATTGTGGATGATGGGACTCATATGTGTATGTACACACACACACACACACACACACACACACACACACACCCTTTGTATTTTAAAGCTCCTTCTCATTAAGGTACCTCATTCCAGGCTTGAATTTCTTCATGTAGCAAATATCCCATCTAAGTTAGGTGGGGTGAAAGTCATTTCCAGGTTTCATTGCATCAGGGAAGATACCTGGTGGCCTGACAACTCATTGTGAAAGATTTCTACTGATCCTCCATTGGAGGATCATTTTTCTCTTTCATTCCTCTTCTCCCTTGCCTTCAGAAATCCTGAGCTTCTCATCCCTGAGCATTATTGGGATCCAGAGGTAGAGTTTAGCTTCCTTCTTATTACATGCTCCAGAAAAAGTCAATACAACAAAGAAAGCTGAAACTATGACCATCCCCGTTCCTCAACCTGCTTTCTAAAATTGCATTAAAAATTTCTCATGTTCTGTCATTTCTTCTCCTACTCTGCAGTTTTTTTAAAATTCCTACATTGTCATTGTAGTAAATTTTGGAAGAGGGAAACATAATTTCTTGCTCCACCAAGTTTATGTGTAATCTTACTTCTAGGGTGCTGTTTACATGTGGCACCAAAAGGCCTAAAAAATAACATCTAAGAGACAGTTGAAGCAGGGGTGTCTAGTTCAAAGACACTGGGCAAGTGTTGAAAAAGGAAGGATTATTGTGAATAAAGCACAGCGTATTTTACTCGTGGTCCCAACTACTCACACCTGAATCAGATGGTAAGAGCAAGTACAAGAACAAGTAAAAGTGAAAAGTGAGTTTTCCATAATCTCTTTGGGAATTTGAGACTGCAGGGCATCAGTGTCCCTGTTGCTATTGGCTTATGGTAGCACAGGCATGGTACAATGATGTGGGTGTATTCGTTGACTGATTACAGACATTATAAGGGTGGCATCTGTTGTAATAACAGAATTTGCAAAGATGTCTGCATTGTCTTTGGCACAGACATGAGTACCTTGGTCTTGGTGCACATGTTGACAACATGAGTGGCAGTAGCAGGCTCTTTGGTGGGCATCAGTTGAGGAGAGGGTATCTCTGGAACCACTTTTGACATTGGAATCAACTAGCCTTCATGACAGTGAGTGGAAGAAGAGGAAAATAGCACTGTAATAGCTAACAGTACTGGTTCCAACAGCGCAAAGGAAACTCTCAGAAAACTTACTGAGTTATTCGGAGGAACTCGATGGGTCTGAAATGTTCACAAGATGGGTGGAATTGTGGCTTTTCTTCTCTCCTCTCTTTTCCTTTTTCTTTTTTCTTTTTTTGACCATGGTCTGATAGCTGGTGTGGTGCAGCTTTTGAAACACACATTTCAAAAGCAGAGCATGAAATTCTTGGTGGTTAAGTCAAGAGAAACTATATAATTAGTAAAATTATGAAACAAATTTATGGGGCAATGAGAACTAATTCACTTCTAATTTGAAGGGCATTTGATGATAATGAGGCTTTGTGAGGCTAAAGAGATGTCCCTTGGGCTTTAGAGCTCTTCGTGGAAGGTCCAAGTTCAGGTATGGCCAAGCACAAATGGGGAAAGTGCTTCATAATCCTTTATCTGATATGCCACTTCTATATTATTGGCAAACTCAATTCCAGGGCCCCTCTCCCAAACTCCTGTGTTGCTCTCTCCAGCTCTATTCTATACTACTAAATGATGTCTGCTTAATATTATCTTCTTGTTACCTTTTTCTGACACTTTGTAAGAGACCTATAAAGTACGTTTGGTCTTCAGAAATGCAGCCTCCACTCTTTCCAGGTTACACATTATCTGCCTTTATTTTATCTTTTGTCAACACTTTATATTTCAAAATCAGGCTCCCTTTATATTAGCTAGTTAAGTGATGTCAAATCTAGCTTTTCATCTATTCAGTCCACAGATATTCCCTCACTTATTGTGACTCAGTTGACACACTCACTGTTTGTCCCACATCTCTCAAAACGGAGACACATTGGTCTTTTGGGGTTTTTGTTTTCATGTTTTTGAGACAGGTTATCACTCTGTTGCCCAGGCTTGAGTGCAGTGGTGCGATCAAGGCTTGCTCACTGTAGCCTTGACCTGGGCTCAAGCAATCCTCCTAGCTCAGTCTCTAACTAGCTTGATCTACAGGTATGTGCCACCAAGCCTGGCTAATTTTTTGGTTTTGTAGAGATGTGGTGCACTATGTTGCCCAGGCTTAACAGATTGGTCTTAACTGGAACATATATCACATTTTTTAACTGGAGAGAGAGGGGAGTGCTGTTCTAAATTTCAGGACACCTGTGAAATTTGTATGCGGAAACAGTACATTAGATTTAAACAAAAGTTTTCCCCATTTCCTAGAGCAGTGCCACAAAGTGTGGGCACATCTGTTTATCTTCGTTCTAATTAGGAATAATTTGAGAACCAACCTCAGTCTACCAACTACACTGATGGCTTTTTTCTTATAGCCAATTTAGTGTCATTTATTTCTAAAAGGCTAGAAGAATGGTTGCACAGTTAAAATTGAACAAAATACTCAGAACCACAATTTTAGACTCTACACTCTTTCCCGGGTGAATATTTACAGTGCTTTTCATTGCAACGAATATAATCTCAGTGACGTTAGCTCAAGAACAAAGATAAGGTAGGGAACAGTGATTCTTAGGAAGCAACATGGATGTCCCATGGAATCCAAAGTGCTGGTATGCATGTCCCAGGAAGGCATTGGAATTAGACTGCCACACCAGCCATGTTTTTTCCTGTCTTCTCTCTTTTGCATATGTCAGCCAGCTTTCATCCTCTGCCTGCCCTCTCACTCTCTGCCACTCTCACTCTCTTTCCTTCTCTTGCTTTGTCTGCAGATTACAGGGGATAAAATTGTGGTCTCCAACAATCACTGGGTTATTTTCTCATATAACCTCCAGGAAAGATATTTCCTTCTTTCTCTCTTTTTGTATTGGTTCTAAATTACCAGAAAAGGAAACAATAGCAGAGTTGGGCATCATTATATATGTCTCCATAAGCTTACCCCAATGGCAGGAAGAAATTACTAGAAAACAGGCACTGAGTGATAATCCAAGATGGGGCCACTAGCTCTGGGGTGCTATTTTCTTTCCCTTGAAAATTTATGAGTTTACAAGTATCAGGGTCATGGTCTAGCATGCAGTGAGACATCAGTAATTATTTGTTTAATGAATAAATGAATATAAATTAAGATAGGTGCTTATCCAATATAAATTTACATGCTGCAATAAGGTTCCTGGGTAAAAAGACAGTTCCCTTCTCCCTACCCCATATCACTGGAGCCTAAAATTGTTTCAACAGGAATATGGAGTAAATCATTGGGAAATAGTGTTGAGTAGCTACAGGGAAGAGAAAAAGAGGTGGTTGAATTCATATCCAGAGGAAGATGGATGAAAAGAAGAAAGAAGAAGGAGGAGGGGAGAGAAGAGAAAGAAAAGAAATTGTCACAATTGATTTGAATTTGAAAATTTTGTAGGAAATACAAGAACAGTCTCATTTTTCAGGTTTCTTCATTTTATTATATACAGTGGACAAATTATAGTTCCTGGCAAATGTTAATTATTGTATTTATGTCCCATTGTTTTTATTCCATTATTTTGATCATTTACAACCATGAACACTTGCCTCCACTGACACATACCCATTAAAATTGAACTTGGTTTTTGTTCTACTTTGAACAGCATCAAAATCTTTGCAAAACTTGTAAGTTATTTTATGCCCTTCCAATTAGTTTAGATAGAAGAATCATTATATAGGGTAAATTAATGAATGCCATTCTGGCTTAGCTTACAATTCCCTTTTACAATAATAAAAACTTATGGCAATGCATTGTATATATTTTACTTGAATAGTTCTAAACACTTAATTTTATTTAACATTAAAATGTGACTAAATTAATTATGAAATTACTTTCAGGTAATTTGTGACTCTCTGGATTCCTTTGGTGATTTATTGGGGTTCTCTTAGCAACAAGCTCAGGATTTTAAAGCTTGGTTATCTGTATCATTTTTCTAATAACTTTAGTGAAGATAAATGAAGTTTCTTTGTTGTATTTGTTTACTTCATTAGAGGTAGAGGACAGAACTATTCAGAGCATCAAATTAGATTGCATATTCCTGGAGTGTTTGGGAAGTTGATAAAAGAAAAAAAATTAAACTATGAAAGAAACTTGGGATATAACCACACAAAATCTGGGACTTTAGAATTAGTTTTGAGGCTATATTGTTTTTTAACCTTATAGACCTTTATATTTTGACTTTAAAAGACACACAACAAATGTAGTTTTACAGTATCCATTTAAAGGGCAGTGGAATACATTTTGTTTCCTTTTTTTCATATGAATAAAATAAATGTGTGTTTACTATGTAGCTCTGGTATTGTTTGTGCCAGCAAATTGGTGCACTAAATCATGTATTGATAAGTAATCTCATTTAAAAAATACTTTAATATGATTAAGTAGATTTTCAATATTTTACTTTTTAAATTATTCAACTGATGTTCAAAGTAAGTAAATTTACAGCATGTGTTGCAGAAAGTCAAAGATATGTTCTTTATTTTGACTTATTTATATTCTAGCCTCTAGCTTTTTATTCCAGAAGAGGTAATAAAAATGATACAATAACGCTCTATTCTAACTTTGTTAGAGCATCATAATTACATGGCACACAATTTGTCTTTGATGTTTGCTTTTATTTTATCTTGTATTGCAAATCCTTGTTTTTACCTTTTATGCTTTTATACTCATCCTACTTTGGCCCTGATGTCAAATGATTTAAGTAATTTACTACTTAATTCATTTACTTATTTATTGCATTCCTAAAACATACTATACCCTGGGCCAAGAATTTCATTTGCCAAAAAAAAAAAAAAAAGATACATGTTTTTTACCCTTGATGAAGTAAATCTTATGGGAGAGAGGGGCAATGTAAGAAAATCATTGAAATACTCTGGAAAAAAGATTTAACATAGAGGTATAGTCAAAGTATTATGACAACACTAGGGAAGTGATAACTTTCAAAAGTAATGGCAGTAGATTTCTCAGTGGACAGACTGAGTTAGTAATCTCAAGCCAGAAGACAGGGATTGGCATGGAACAATAAAGAGAGCATTCTGGGAAGCCATTATAAGTGTATTATGAAATGGTGGCATATTGGTGAGATTGATTTCCTAGTAGGAGAAGGGCCTGAAAGGAGATTCTGAAATGTAAGGAGATGAGTCTAAAAATGAAGATGCCTTGCAGAGTGGAGGTTCTTCTTATCCATGTTGTCTTAGTCCATTTTCATGCTGCTGATAAAGACATACCTGATACTGGGAAGAAACAGAGGTTTAATGGACTTACAGTTCCACATGGCTGGGAGGCATCACAATCATGGCGGAAAGCAAGGAGGAGCAAGTCACATCTTACATGGATGGCGGCCAGCAAAGAGAGAGTTTGTGCAGGGGAACTCCTCTATTTAAAACCATCAGATCTCATGAGACCCACTCACCATTGCGAGAAGAGCACAAGAAAGACCCGTCCCACTTATTCAACTACCTACCCCTGGGTCCCTCCCACAACACGTGGGAATTGTAGAAGTTACAATCCAAGATGAGATTTGGGTAGGGACACAGCCAAACCATATCACATGCTTTACCCTGTGACATTGGGGACCACAATATTATTTTGAAAAGTGGAAGCCAGTAGGCCAGAAGTTTACCTTTTTTTACATGCATATTATGAAATAGTTGTACTAGAAGCTTTGCATACTTTATATCATGTGTTCCCCAATAAACCCCTGGGAAGGAAAGGTATTTTTATTCCCACTATATAGATAAGGAAATGGATGATTATCAAAGTTGATCATTTGTCCCAAGTCATGGGGGTATGGGGTGGGTTGCAAGCTTAATCTTTTCCAGTTCCAGGACTTCTGCTTCTCCAGTATGCCCTGTTTCTTTGCTAGAAATCCCCATAGTCTCAATAAAGAATTTACTGTGGGTGGAAATAGTTACAAAAGAATAGGAAATTATTACTTTAGTTTCAGATTAGAGATGATTATGGACAGAATTTAGACATTGATAGTGGTGATGACAGAAAAACAGCATAGATTTGAGAGCCTTTCAGAAGTAACATTAGTGATTAATCACTAATGTTGAGAGTAAAGGAAAGGGAGAAACTGATGTAATACTAATGTTTCTGTATACAGCACAAATGAATTTCACTGAATGGGCTGAAGTAAGGCAAGGAATGGAAGAAAGAATTGATGTATGCTGGATGTATTCACAGTGAGGGTGGGCTTGGTTAATGATACTCTGTCTCCAGTCTTCTTAGATATGTCTTCCTTATAGAACTTAGAGGGAATTAATGGCTAAAGTTAGGAAATTTGAGTTGGAATTTTATCAGTGACCATTGTTAGGTTCAGATGCAATTTTAATCATTACAGGCTACAGCTAACAATTGTCTGCAGCTTTTTTGTGACATTCCAGGGGATCTTGCCCCATAGCTTCAAACCATAGGTCTGGCCTGGAAGGTCCTTACACATGTATTGAGCTCCATCAAAGTATTTTAAATCAAGAACTAGAGATTTTGAGCAAATATACTAAAATGTGGTTATTTGGATAATAATCGAGTAAGTGACTGGAGTCATTAATCTAGTTAATCATTTCATTACAAACACAAAATTATTGAGGAAAGGTTAATTTTAAAAATCTAGGTTTAGTTCCTGGCATTTTGTAGTGACAAATTTTCACTTTAATGCCTTAAGAATCCTTAGAGCTTTGCTTTAGTTTTAGTGTGTTTAATGCAGACCTGTACTCATGCAAGTCAACTCCTCGCCCATGATTTACTTGTGTGTGAAGCCCCCAATCTTATTTATGTTGCACAAACATGGCTGAGAGAGACAGCTGTGACATTATGAATCCAGCTGGCTACATATGGGTTTTCAGTGAAGCATGGATCCATATTGGTTTGGTGATCTGTGTGTACTGCCTCCTGTTAAAATTCAGACTCAACCACTAAATCACCTGGCATTGACTGCAACCACTTATGTATGACTAATAGACTGAAGTGAACTGGAACTTTTGTTGCTGGTGATCAAGACCCTTACTGTAAGACCAATTCACTATATTATAGTTTTATTGACTATTTTGCTCATGTTAGAGTCTGTTTAGTTTAGTCATTTTGCAACAGGTTTTAATAGCCTTGGTATCTCGTATTGTCAAGATGTTATGATAATTAGCCTTTTCCAGATCTTGTATATTGAAATCTCCACATGTTTGTTATGGATTTGATGGTTAAGGTTTAAATCTCAAGGAAAAAATAATTGAAGTTAGAGGCTGAGAAAAAATTTATTTACGATCTTAAAAGCCTATATCAATGATCAATAGTTACTTAGAAGGCTGGTAGAACTGCAAGATTTTCTAGATAGTGGAAAAAAGAAAACAAATAAAGCATAAAAGAAAACAAAGGATATATGAGTTGTTAAAATAATCAGCTAATGCACCAAACAAAATAACTTTAATTGTGCCTCTTAGCAAATAAAGTTTAATTCTGAATTACTTGCCCAAATCATTAGCTATATGAAACCTCACAATTTCACTTTTCTAGAGTCCAATGTGATATTCAAACTGGCTAAAATTGCTGATATAAATATATGCCTGTCTTGTTGTTTACAATCCAACCAGGAAATCTTGTTAAATGTTAATGGATATGCAAATGAGTGAAATAGTAGCTGAAAATTTTTATGACAGGTCTGCATATTTGTAATTCTTCTTCATATTTATCCAAAGCAGCAAAAATAAGAATAATTACTGAATAATGACTAGTCTTTATATATTATTCTTCATTTTTAAGTATGTTAGTTATTTCATAAGTTGTCAGTACTATCTCATCTGCATTGTTATAGCATCTAGCACTTATCATATGTCCACAGCTACAGGCAAAGGTACTTTATTTTGTGCTGATATATTACTCTGGGTGAATACAGGACAGTTATCTTCCAGTCAGTCAAGAAGCTATAAATGTAGCTGGAGAGATAAAGTGAACACACAAAACAATTTTTAGAAGTTTTTAATATCTTCCTCCATGGAAAAGTTTTTCATGATTCAATCTCATTTTATTGCTGTTTCTAGGATTTAATGTATGGAGATCTACCCATGCCATATATAAATAAATATGAATGATTTGGGTCACTTTATTAAATCATAATTTAAACAAATATTTATTAATTCTCCACTGGAGAATCAACAGTAGACAAGATAGCCAAAATAGCTTCCTATTCTTCTGGACAGTTTTTTCTCTTGGTTTTCAGTGATAGGAGCTTGTTTCTTGACATTCTAGTAATTTTTGAATGATGGACAGATATTATGTATAAGTGTGTAGAGGATAAAACAAAATTTTATTTTTCCACAAAACGTTTACTTTTTCATTTGTTAAGTGGAGAGAGTAGAAGCTGATCACCACAATCCGGTCATCAAATGGCCTGGGTAAGGGCTGGTTTATACTTTCATCAAGGATTCATCCATCTGTGGTTTTCTGTAGCCCTCCAGAGGGCTGTATTCTCTTGGACCACATTCTCTAGCTGGTTCTGAACTCTAATAGAGTCCTCAATATGAGGAAGTTGCCAAACCTCCCTAATGCTCTTTAGAGATTTTACTTAGTCTTTTAGTCTCCTTCCTGTACAAGTTCAGAAAGGTTTGGCAAGTGTCTTGAAAGGCAACCAGCTGTGTGTCATGCTGTCTTCTGGGTTTCTCCTTCCTCACTAGGATCTTGGCTCCTTAAATTTCCAATGTTGTCTGTTCTTCACCATTCTAACTTTCCACAGTTCTCTCTAATCTGGTATCTTGATTTTTCTAGTCTTCATTGCCTCATCAATTTTAAGTTTTTGATTATTTAAACAGTGTTAACACTTCTGATTAACATATATTCAAATTGTATACACATGTACAGTAGCACCACTTCATTAAAACTCCTTTTGTCAATAACCTCCATGATACCAAATTTGTGACATTTTTTGCATTTTTAAAAAACTTTTAAGTTCAGGAGTACATGTGCAGTTTTGCTATATAGAATCTCGTGTCATGGGGGTTTGTTTTACAGATTGTTTCATCACTCAGGTATTAAGCCTAGTACCCATTAGTTATTTTTCCTGATCCTCTCTCTCCTCCCACCCTTTTCCCTCTGAAAAGCCCCAGAGTGTGGTGGTGGTTTGGGTTTTTTTTTTTTAGTTCTTAGCTGGATGATTGATCTGTTGCAAGTGTATCCAGCCGCCTGTTTCTATTTTTAGATAGTAAAATAAAAGAATGATACCTTCTCTTATACACATGTATGCAATTACAGGGAATATACCCTAAAATTTCCACTCTACCCCAAGATATTCTAGAACTAATTGGAAAAGTGGGCAGGTGGGGCATTGAACAAGTTCTTCAAATTAGGTATCATTGAAAGAACTGGGCAATTACCAGAGCTAATCCTTTATAGTAATGTTGAGTTCACTGACCAAGAGCTGTTCGGTGATCATGGTACTGAATGGTGCTACACCAAGTTGTCCAAGTGAATAACTTGGGGGCTTTCAAGTGGATGCCACTTTGATTGGTGAATTCAACATGAATTGAAACTCAAGATTTGATGGTTGCTCTGGAGAGCTAAAGGTTCTGCATACTATTCTTGACTTCTTATTAGGATTTATCTTAAAGGGAAATAAGTCTTAATTTTTATCATCTACTAAACTACTTGTGGACAGAGTAGATATTTGTTGTGTTTTATATCTTCACTAACACTTATAAGAAGAAGGTGTTGCTTAGTGGTTAAATTTCTGCGTTTGTGAGTCAATCAAGTTTAAATTTAAATCCTGTCCATTTACCAGATGCTTGACCTTAAGCAAGTTGCAAAAACTCTGTAAATCTCAATTTCATATTGTGAATTAGGAATAATAATACATTTCATTGTACCAGTGTGAGAGTTGATGTATACACTGTATTTAAAGTGGTAATAACTATCTTTGGCACCTCGTAAGCATGCAATTTATGGTAGCTATAAATTTTGGGCTACTATCAAAGTCCATGGAATTGGAGATCCAGAATTTTGGGGTTAGTCCTTAAAACACTTACAGAGAGCCTCCAAGGTAGGTGAATGAAGTCTGTTGAAAAAGAGTTATGTTAAGAATTTTTAAGTTTGCTTTTGTTGTTAAATAAAACTAGTTAAATATCTGTTTATTTTATGGATAACAGAACCATCTGAAATAACTCCAGAAAAGAAAAAACTGAATTGGAGATAGTTTACCTCTCAGTGACTTCAAAAACATGTTTCTTCATAATTTCAGTAGATAAATAGTGAACAACCATTATCTATTGGATGTATTTTAAAATTAAGAAGAATTAAGTTTTACCAATACTCTAAATTGTACAGGTATTATTATGTATAAGAAAAGGAGCAAAATTTAAGATAAAAGTAGTTAAGTGAACAAAAACTTAAGAGTAAAATAAAAACTAAAAGAGGGAGAGAGAAATTTGTCACCTAGCTACCATTCGTTAGTTATATGATATGAATAGGGCAAGTTATGTGATCTGAGTCCCAGTTTTTTCAGAGAAATTGCAAAATTAGAAAAATAATAATTAGTGTTTTCTTGAATATTAAATGAAAAAGTAGAAATGAAAATGCCTGATGAACAGTAAGCATGGTCTTAATACTAATATTTAATGATCAGTGGAAATAGGAAATAGCTATACAAAAAGTAAATGGTATAATTACATTTTCTTATTTATATTTCAGTAATAATTTAAATCACACATATTTGGATCAAATTTCATACTGCTTTATTATGCATGGAAATTTTTCTTAAATCTCGATGTTTTTCTGAACGTTATTCAGGTATGATGTTATATCTAAAGCCTAATCCCAGCATTTTTCCAATTGTTTTGATTTGATGGAACTGAAGGAAAGTTAGCTCTTCTCTCCTCTTTCAAGTTACTCCAATTTAGGAAGTGTTTCTGCTCTGCTCATACTTGAGTGAGCATGCAGTAATACCTTTGCTGAGTATTTCTGTTTGATTTTTCAAAAGCTGTCATTAGTCGTACAGCTCAAATATGAAGTGCACATGGTAATTGGTGGAGCCACATTCAGTCTTCAAGTATAATTGAAAATGACCCAGACACCCTGAGAGCTCTTCTTAGACTTCCAGATTTGTAAGCATATGTGATGGGACAAGAGCCAGACAGCTTGTTGAGAGTGGGAAAAGTCCCTTTGCCTGTTGCTGAACCAGAAAGCCTTAACTGTATGACTCTCTGAGTCCGGACAATGTCTTGTGTGTTTGTTTCCACAGAGCATATATCATTACAGACTATATGGGCATCCGAAATGAAAGTTTCATGAAATTAGCTGCAGTAGGGACCTGGATGGGGGACTTTGTCACAGCTTGGATGGTAAGAAAATTTTAACTTCACCCATTTCAAACATCAAACGGAAGACATGTTCACAGTGTTGGACAGACACTGCTTTTGACGATGTAGAGTAAAATAATTACCTCTCTTTGAGTGAAACAAATTAATGAGTAAAGATAATTCCAGAGATTATATCCAATATCTGTGGACCTCAGAAAAAAAATCAATGCAATTAGAATATAAGTAATGGCACTCCACCAGAATCTGTCAATCGATCTATCTATCTATCATCTACCTATCTAAACACACATGTATGTTTGAGCATATAAACATATACAGTCATAACATTAATAGAAATTCTCCCTGTGAAGTTATAAATAATTTTGTTTGTCTAAATAATTTTGGCTTTTTCTTAAGGCATGTACAATTTTCAGGTAAGGAATGTGGTCTGGCCTGTCTCAGAAGACCGTATGAAATATTTTTTTTAGCAATTTAAGAAATCGTTTTCTACATTTATTTTCCTCATTGGAGCTACTAATATAATGGTAACTGAGTTCTGAGTATTATCTCTTTTAATCTCTTTTGTATTTTCTTACTCCTTGTTACTATAAGCCTGGAACAAACAAACATGTCTCCTGCTGAGCTCATCTGTCAATAAAGTATCTTCTGTTTTTAATCATTGGATTAAAATTTAAAGATAGCATGTTGCTAGAAGGCTCTGGGTTCTATAAATTTATGAGAGACTCACAAAATGCAAAGAGCATAACTCCCATAAAAATGGAGCACTTCATTAACACCGTTCATAAATGCAGTTGATTCTAATTACCTTTGTCAGTCTATTCACTAGAAAATGAGGAGATATACCAGAAGGCAGATAATGCCTGACTCAAACAAGACCTGGCATGGACATGTCCCTGCAGATATGTCCCAGATATTGTAGGTAGATATTATAGGTAGGAACAAAAGAGTTCCTGCCATTTCTATTGATTGCTTCTTACCTGGAACAGGTGCTTTCCAGGATCAGGAAGCAGTTGTAGCTTAACTGCTCCTACTGAGAACATCCAGGAAGAGTATCAAGTAACTACCAAAGGGTTTGTATGGCCTGTTTTTGAGCCTCTACCTACCTCTGTTGATTTTTAGAATGTTAACAGAACAGATTACTGTATGGATTCTATTCCATTAACTTTAAAATGTAAACTTGAAAAACGATTTATTTGTAATCTCTAGAAATAGCAATTAGAATAAGCTAGACATTGAGAACAGGCTGCCTCACATGAAAAATTTCTTTTTTCCGGGCCGGGCGCGGTGGCTCATGCCTGTAATCCTAGCACTTTGGGAGACCGAGGTGGGCGGATCACGAAGTCAGGAGATCGAGACCATCCTGGCTAACATGGTGAAACTCCGTCTCTACTAAAAATGCAAAAAATTAGCCAGGCGTGGTGGCGGGCGCCTGTAGTCCCAGCTACTCGGGAGGCTGAGGCAGGAGAATGGCGTGAACCCGGAGGCGGAGCTTGCAGTGAGCCGAGATCGCGCCACTGAACTCCAGCCTGGGCGACAGAGCGAGACTCCATCTCAAAAAGAAAAAAAAAAGAAAAATTTCTTTTTTCCATTGGAAAAAGCTTTTTAGGAGGAGATACATAAACTTTGAAAAACGTAACTTCCTTGAAATTTGAGGGGATGTTTAAAAAATTTTTTTGACAGTAATTATGCATCATGATTTTGACATCACTTTGTGGCAAATCTGCTTAATAAGATGGAAAAGATAACTAGATTAAGAGTCCAGGAATTTGAATTATCTGACCTGACCACCTATGGTTCGACCTTCCACAAATAATGAACAGTTCTCGGAGGCTCAGTTTGCAGATTTATCAAATAGGATTAACAGTTCCTTCCTGTGTTACATATTTTCTGTAAAGCTTAAATGTGTGGCCCTGTGATGTGACTTAAAATGCTAACGTATAAGGTAGACATAAGTGCTTCATTGTGCACATTGTGGGGCTTCTCATCACTTTAGCTTGGCTCAGTCCTTTGAGGGGATGGCAAGGGCCAAGTCATTGATCCAAACCTCAGGATGCCTAGACTTCCTGAGCCCCATAAGTGTGAGCAGCCCACCTTATCCCAGGCCTGGGGTCCAGAGTGTCTGGAGTTTATTTCAACCGCCAATGCTGCAGGAGGCTAAGATGATATGGTACATTGCTTCCTGACTTTTGTCTTATACTGAACCTGACAAAAGTTAGAGGAGAAACAATGAACCAGCAGGACCTAGGAGCTGAAGTTTGCAGGCTCATGCCAGCCATTTATTACATAAATCATTTTCTTTTCCACTATGGCAACATTGTTTGTTTCTAACCCAATTCTATCCAATTCTTCCCCAGCCATTTCTTCAAGATGGTGCTTTCTGTACCATATACAGCTCTGCCTCTCTTTATTGGTTCATTATTATTATTTTTTAAATTAGCATTTTTTCTTTTTTAACCATAGGGAGGGGTCCAATTGCTGCAGCACCCTTAGGAGGAAAATGCATGGTAGAGTTTTGACCAAAGACCTTTAACCCTTCCTGGTTGGATTTCTATTCTGCACTTGTCTGCCGCTTTCATCTGGCTAAGGGGAGTACAAATAATTCCACAGTTCAGCCTGTGATCTTTGTCTCCTTTCAAGGTCTGGCTGACCTTCATAGTTTCTTCTAATTTTACTGCTTTAATGTCTTATATTTCTACTAGCTAACCTGATAACTTCACTTTTTTCTATATGAAAGATTACTGCTACATCACAGAACTAAGACTGGATTGAGAGTCAAGAAAACCGTGTTCTAGGTTGAACCTCACAATGTGATCTTAAGTCATCTAACCCCCTGGGGCCTTTCTGTAAGCTGGAAGAGAATCCAAAGTCTCTTTATGCTATGTTATATGAAACATTGACCTTTCCACATTAGACACAGGGATAGAAATAGCAAAGGAAATACCAAGTGCTCCTGATTTTAAAATATAGCCACACAGGGAGGATTCCCAGAGCACATCATTTCTATTCCCATTTCTGTTCACTGATTGGGCAGTGAGTTTCTGTATAAATATTTATATGTCTACATATGTGTATGTTGATAACATTTAAAAAAATAATATTTTCCCTCATGAGAGAAGTCTAATGTAGCCTTGACCTTCATCTGTCTATAGGATTCTCATCATGAAATGAATATCAATGATGAGGGTGACTGTCATGGAAAAGCAACTATTTACATTAACAATCAAAGTGTGTCTTTTATATATTTCTGAAATGGAGGATTTTTCTTTTATGGAAATAATACAAAACTTTTTCATAGTTTTAAAAGGCATATCAGTATTAATGTGATCCAAAGATAAGGATGGTGTCAACCAATATGAGAAGTATCTTTGGCCCTCACATTACAGAGCTTCAAGCTCTACTGGGTCCAATTTCTTAGGCAGCTCTGACTTTTCCTGGCTCTGTGGTACTCCCCAGGCAGAGGACAAGAGATATATAACTCAGGGTTAAGGGTACTAATTCTTTTGTCAAATAGGTTTTTAAAATAGGTTAATATGTAAGAAATACGTAAAGTGCTGAGCGATGTAATCCACATTGAGCTGGGTCTTTGCTATGGGCAGGATCAGAGAAAAGCTCTGTCATGAAGCTGTAAATAAAACAACATGGGGTGTCTCACGAGACACCATTTCCAGGTATCCACCTATGTGCCAGTACACTGTGCCATTAAGTCAGAAGCTGGAGGAGAGTTGGCCAGTTCCATATCACATTACCCCAGTTTTGCCATTGCTGCTTCAGCTTCTGATGAGGTCTAAGGTGGCAGGGGATTCCAAGGACATCATGATGGCACTTGCTTCTGCCCTTAATTTAATGCCAGAGAGAAGAAGCACTTCTGCTGATCTGTGCCTAATAATCCCCTGTTCTAGCCCCTGGTACATCCTGTTCTAGTTGCTCCCATCTTACAGAAGTAAATGGTGTGACTCACAATAGAATCAGGGCATCAGACTCTAGGTTTGAGGTTCTTGTTGGGGTGAGGGGTACAGATAAGGTAAAACTGAGCCATGACCTAAGAAGACAACTCTGGGCCGGGCATGGTGGCTCACACCTGTAACCCCAGCACTTGGGAGGCTGAGACGGGTGGATCACTTGAGGTCAGGAGCTCACCAGCCTGGCCAACATGGTGAAACCCCATCTCTACTAAAAATACAAAAATTAGCTGGATATAGTGGCACATGCCTGCAATCCCAGCCACTCAGGAGGCTGAGGCAGCAGAATGGCTTGAACCTGGGAGGCGGAGGTTGCAGTAAGCTGAGATTGTGCCATTGCACTCCAGCCTGGGTGATAGAGCGAGACTCTGTCTAAAAAAAAAAAAAAAAAAAAAAAAAAAAAGAAAAAGACAATTCTGTTAGCCAACACTGAAGTCATCATAAAGCATCCTTCATCCTGAAAACCGTATACTGTGTGTATCAACTTCTAACAGTCACAGGACATTGCATGGCTTTAACATAGTAGCCCTCGGATTATCTGTCGGAATTTATGTGTATGTGCCACTACTAGCAAAGGCTTTACCATAAAGTGATGTTGTAGACACATAAAACAGGAAAAAGTCAGTTTAGTTGTTTGCCAGTTGGCTTTACTTTTATTTAAGGCATTTATAGTGACCGTCTGTTTATAAAATTATGTGTGATTTTTAATGGACTTTTTTCCCCTTGAAAGTTGGAGTTTCATTAGAGCCAGCCAAGCTTAACTACTAAAAATGCTTTTGGATTAATAAAACATAGCCTTTGTAGTTGGAATATAGTAAGAAATAAGTTGTAGTTTTTGCTGAATTATTTCTCTGTATTGAGGATCTAGCAAGAACATGATTTTAGAAAAAATGTTGATTTTAGAAAAAAGGTATTTTTTAGAAATATATTTTACCTTTCTATTTTAACTGTGTCTATTTTATGTATAAGTATTGCAATATCTGTCTAAATATTTGAGTGACAATTTTTGCTGTCTTATTTTTCATACACGTTGTATTTTTTCAGAGAGATTTTATCATTAATATTTATACTGCTATTATCTTTGCTTCAAAAGACTGTTCATACTAGTTAAGAGAAAAAGTTGAAAACTCTTCCTGACTTGACTAGAAGCTTCTTGAGGGGAGTTACAATGTCAATCATATTTATAATTGTATTCCTAACACCCAACACAGAACCAGGTATAAAATAGGTGCTCAAGAAATATTTATTTAAAGAATAAATAGATCATAACAGCACATAAGCACTGTTTCATTTCTTTTTTCTGGTTCAGTTTTGTGACTTATTATTGTAAAATGAGCATTCTGGAATCCTATAAAGGTGGAAGGAGGTCAGCTATATTGTTCAGGGTATCATATATATTAACCCTGCTTTGCTCCTCTCCCTACCCCACCTCAACCAGCCTATGCACTTCTTCACACTAAATTTGTTCCCAGAACCACAGGGACACATGCTTGTGAACACTCTTGAATGGAAGTGATGAATTGCCAGTGTAAGTCTCCCAAAATGGTGATGTCATTCTTGAGTGTAAATGGCAAAGAGTATAAAGAAAAGATTGAGTTCTGCAGATCCTGCCTGTGCATTCTTAGAATGGTCATTACTGCTTTCAGTGGCACTGTGTTGATCCCAGCTCTGGGGCAGAAGGAAGCTGGGTTGAGATATGTCCCTTGAGTCATGTGAGCAAGAAGAGATTACTACATAAGACAGAAAATTGGTTAAATTTCAGTGGACAGAGAGAATTAAAGAATGGCATATACTTGAGAGTAAATACCATTACATCAAGGGTTAATATTCATTTACAACTCTAGAACAGAATAGAGGGAGGAAATATTTCTGCAGTGTTTGAGCATATAAGTATTCCTTCTAGCTTAAATATAGATAATATGAAATAAAATTTATAATTCTATAAACATACAACCTAAAATGTGGTGATGTTTTTAATTGTCATTTTATGCTTATTGCACACTTATTTAGGAAGGGAGTTAACTGTTTGTGTTATTTTCATTTTATCAAGTTAAAAATAGTTTAGTTCAAAATTTTCTAGTTTATACATGTCACTATTTTGTGGACTATTTCACAAACACTAAGTGTGTGAATGAACAGTAACCTGGAATATAACCAACATCTAGCTTGTTATTCTGTCTGGAATTGAGTTTGACAATGCATATTATAATCAGTGCCAATTTTCTAATTATTTCTCTTCTACTGATGTTTCAAAATGACAGAATAAGAAGCATAATTGAATTTGATTTAGCACTTGAAATAAAGTATCAATAACAGTTTTATTGAACTTCATAATAGAAAAAAAAATTAAACCATAAAACTTGGAATAGAAGGCCAGGGTGAGCAAACTCATTGAACACATGTATATGAGAAATGGAAGGGTGCAAACCAGATATTTAGCCATGGGAGCTGGACCTAAGAGCTGAACATTCCTCTGGGTCTTTCTCTTTTGCTGTCTTTCTCTGCCTGTTCATTGGAACCATTTTGACCTCAACCTACCCCTGATTAGTTAACCTCATGTTTGGTACATTCGTATGTTCCATTTCATTACTTATACAGTGAAAATACAAACTGGATCAAGCATTTAATTAATACACTATCTTTCTATAAAGATTTCGTGTTATGTGAGGTTCTCTAAGAAAAAAAGCATGCATCAGGGATTTAGGGGCACAAGATTTAAAGAGGAAGTACTCTTGGGGAATCTGTAAGAGATGAGAGAAACAGGAGAGAGAAAGAGAAGGAGGCAAGCAAAGATACAGTTCTATGGTGTCACATAAAGTCTGCCCTCAGCCTGATCTCCTGGGCCTGTGCTCTTGGGGAATGGAGTGCTCCAGTAGGTCAAGAGGATGTGAGTGGGACACCAACATGGACCATCGCACAGACAAAACCCAAGGATGGCAGATTTAGTGGCACCCATACTTGCCAAAAAAAATTAATAATAATCAGTTTGTTTGATCATTTGATTGAAGCAAAGAGCATAAAAGGGAAATTATTTTTTGCATTTCCTTTTTGCTCATTAGGAAGTTTAGAGGGAAGTAAATGTGGTCATTTTGCTTTTGCATGTATAAATATTTTAATGTCTCTATAAATATTTTAGCTTTGTGTTTCATGTTCCTTCAAAATAATAAGTTCCAGCTAAAAAATTAATAAGGCAGGAGAGTCTAACTTCCTGTGTTCAGATAGCATCATAAGTGATGATCAAGAGTCTTTTAATTTTCATGAGTTTTGGAATTAAAAAAATAGAATATGACCTGGAATAAAAAAGGATTTCCGGGTAAAAAAGATTGTACTATAATGTATAGATACTTAAGAACAGAGGCACAAATTCTGGCTTTCACTGTAAGTCTCCTAATGCCAATGCCCATCAAAATATCAAATAATTCCATAGTATGTGATAGGTATATTGTATGCAATTTATATTCATTTATTAAAAATTTATGGAATATAAATTTTATATTCATATTCACCAAGAATATGAAAGGCACCTAGGAAAATTCACCTAGGTATTGAATTGAACTACATTAAGATATGAAAGAAACTGAGGACATCTCTTATAGAAAGACATTCCCACCAGAGACAGGGGATGCTCATTTTTCATCTTTTTCATCCCCAACTTAGTTTCAGCTTCTTCCAATTCCATTATACTTTATTTCTATTACTTAGTTTATACTTCCTCTAGGTGGGTACCTCCTTTGTCCACATATTCTTTATGATTTTTCTAACGTAAAGTTCCGCACCTTTTTTTTTTTTTGATGGAATTTTCTTTTTTTTTCATTATTATTATTATACTTTAAGTTTTAGGATACATGTGCACAACGTGCAGGTTTGTTACATATGTATATATGTGCCATGTTGGTGTGCTGCACTCATTAACTCGTCATTTAGCATTAGGTATATCTCCTAATGCTATCCCTCTGCCCTCCCCCCACCCCACAACAGTCCCTGGGGTGTGATGTTCCCCTTCCTGTGTCCATGTTTAAAGCAGTGTTTATCCACCATTTACCTGAAGAACTTTGAATAAAGCCCAGGAGGCATTGATACTTGATTTTTTCCTCTTTGAAAGTCAATGATATAATGAAATGAGAGCTGGCTGTTAATATAGGCTCATATTAGAACTTGAAAAAAGAAGCTATGTGCTTTTTTGTAGTATGTTTAGGAGTTGGATGGCTCCCTTAACATTTCTTTCACCTTTTATTTAGTGCCTCTTGTGGGCCGAGAACTATTCTAAATACACATATTTAGAATAATGTTTATATATAATATATTATATTATATTTAATATATTATATATTATATTATATTTAATATATTATATATTATAATATATTTAATGTTATTTCATATATAATATATAATATATAAACATTATATATTATATTATATATTATATAATATATATTATATAAATATAAGTATATATTTATATATAAACATTATTATAAATATAATATATATTATATATTTAAATATATAATATATATTATATTAATCATATATTTATATTATAGATATAATATATATTTATATTATAAACATAAATACATAATATATAATATAAATATATATTATATATTTATATTATTTATATATTTATATTTATATAATATATATAAAATTATATTTATATAATATATATAAAATTATATTTATATTATATATTATATATAATATAAATATAAAATGTATAATTATATTTATATTATATATAATTATATTTATATTTATAATTATATTTATAATATTTATATATAAATTTATATATAATATTTATATATAAATTTATATATAATATTTATATATAAATTTATATATTTATATTATATATAAAAATTTATATATTTATATAATATTTATATATATAAATTTATATATTTATATAATATTTATATATAAATTTATATATTTATATATTATATATAAATTTATATATAAATTTTTATATATACTATATATAATATAAATATATTTATATTTATAATTATATTTATATTATATGTAATATAAATATAAATATATTTATATTTATAATTATATTTATATTATATGTAATATAAATATAAATATGGTGTCACATAAATATATATACATTATGTTTATCTGAATATAATGTATATATTATATTTATATAAATACAATATATGCATTATATTTATGGAACCATTTTGACCTCAACCTACCCCTGATTCGTTAATTATATTCTTAAGTATGTATTTATATATACTTAAGTATATATTTATATATACTTAAGAATAGTGCATATACACACACACACATACATATTTTAGAATCATGCTGGGCCTGCAGGAGGTGCTAACTAAAAGGTAAAAGAAATGTTCAGGGGAGTCATTCGACTAATTCCAGAAGTACTACAAAAGAAGCACATAGCTTCATATTTCAAGTTCTAATCTCAGCTAATATTAATGAGTACTCATTTTATTGTATCATTAGCTTTATATCAGATACATACTGATTTTCCATCCATAAAAACTCTGAAACAGGTGGAGACACTGAAGCTTAGGAGGTTAAGTGTCTTGCCCTTGCCCAAGGTCACACAGATACGGCAGTATGAATGGCAGAACTTGCAATATAACCCAGGCAATCTGGTTCCAAAGTTTTTATTGTTTTCACATACTATTCTGACAAACTGAATAATTTTCTTGCAAATATTTAATAGTAGATCTTAATCTAATATGGCATATAGACATAGATTTTGGTTCAATTTTTTTTTCTGCTTACATGTCAATTGAATTTGTTGAATTTTGTCATCAGATGGGGGAAGTGAGTATATTTTTAGGCACGAAATGATATAACCATCACGTCTCAGCCAAACTGTTGATTTTCAACTTTAGAAAATTCCTAGATTCCTATATTCCTATTCCCTTTTGATAAAGATGGTGGAAAGCATCTTATTTCTGGAACGGGAAAAAAGTAAAAGAATAAGTTTTATCTTATTATTGTTTAAGATAGATATTGCAGTTCCTGGTTACTTAAGTGCTAAGTGTTTTTATGAAATTGCTATTCTTTAGCAGTTGTTTGCTCCATGGATTTTTAGAGCAGTAAAGTTTTTTATATTCATAGAGTATACCACATTTTTAGTTAAATGTGTTTTAACCATATTTAGTTGAACATCAGAAAGAGATTTATAGCAATGAAGTATCTTGTATTTATGCTTTATTGTTGTTGCTTCATAAAAGCTTCATTATGTTTCAAGAGATTAAAGTAATTTGAGTGAACACAGGGAATACAATATTTGATAAGAAATGATTAAGTAAGAGTTTTCCTAAAACTAAGAAAACTAAGTTTGGGATATATTCTTCTCTTATATATCTGAAAGCTGATTAGGAAATAAATAACTTCTTTTTTCCCTGGCTGACAAAATATGTTAAGCTTTATCTCAGACCTGGACCTGCCTCCACGATCCTTCACTAGTCTACCAAATTGCTCAGTGAAACATCTTAAGTAGCTTTTGGAACATGATATTGCATAAGGAGTCAATTAAGCATGCAACAGCAATAGAAATTACTGGTCAAGTGTAAGATCAAATAAATATCTCTGTCATTTCCAAAGATATCAGTTAAAACAGAAGATAAAGTCCACATCAACAGTTTCTTAAATGCTATAGACAAGGACTCACAAAAAGAAAGTAGGACACCACGTGGGCCATGTTAAGAATTCCAAATTGTTCTTGACTACTGACCAGAGGATATATGAAAAGTAATGCCTATGAGTCAAGTGAGTGAGAGTGAGATAAAACAGAAACCTAGAGAGAAGCCATCTGTTTTCATTGAAAGAACAGCACCTCTCGTAAAGATTTTAAAATACATCATAAAAATACTATGAACCTGTAGCTATTGAAGAAAAATGAAACCTAATAATTTTCAAAACCCAAGTACTTTTTTTCTTATGTTGTAATTATCCTAATTTCTCTTTGACATTTTCAGTTTGAATGAAAAATAATAGAATCAAGGAAGATTTTTGGCAAATCTAAGTTGCAGGTTTGAAAAAAAAGAAGGCATTTTATTTTACTTAAATAAAATTTAGCAAAGTGAACCAGTTTTCCCCCAAACAATATGCTATATATCTAAAAATAAAAAAAACCTTTGTTTTGATTATATGATTTTTTTTAAAAAAATAAGCAGAATAATTATTCCTGGTACTTCTGCATACTTTACTTTCTTAGCCCTGCAAGTCTCTATCGTAATGCCATTGCTATCTTTCTAAAATTGGTGACACCTTCAATTGACTATCTCTGTGGACCATAATATCTTTGAGAACATGTTTTCTCTGGTGTCAAGGGATTTGTGAAGTGCAGAGCTTATACAACTAAATGAGGAATAGTCCAAATTTATTTTTGCTACTATTTTTGTCCAAATATTTCTTAAGATAATCATCTTTTTCCTCCATTCAGCCACCTTTTTGCAACAAACATTTTGAGATAACAAAACTCATGAAATAAGGTATTTGTATACATAGTTTTTAAATATTTTATCAAATTTTGATGTTGCAAAATTACAGACCTTCAGTATTCCAAAACCCCACTGAGGGTCTCTCTTACTTCTTCATGAATCTATTCACTTAACAAATATATACGAAACACATGTAAAGTCATAACAAATTAGTAAGGAGTAAACATTGGACTGTATTAAATATGGTAAAAATTGAGTCAAAATACCATTGCATTTGAAGTTAACTTTCTCTTATTAATCTCTCAATGGTCTTGTTCCAGCCAGCCCCTCCCTAGACTTGCTGGTTTGGCAAGTGGTCATGCTGTGTATAATTTGTTCTGCAATACCTTTTGGTCTGTTCAAATCTTACCAACCATGTTTCAGTAGCTTAAGTCATCAGTTTGTGGTGAGGTCTTAATGAGTGACAGTGGCTTTCTCTGTTAAACTTGCATAAATAATAAATACCAGCATTGCAAATTCAAATGCCCTCAAGGCCAGGCTCATCTAGTAAAAGTGTGAAACATCTGGTATGAGATAAAAGGGTCTGTGAGGAGTTGAGGGGAGCTGCGTTGAACCAGAGATCGTGTTTCTTGTAAAGAAGCATTAAAATTCAGTTTACGACAAAAATATCACTAATGCAAAGTAGGATATAACTTCAGCAGAAATTCTGCCCTTTGGTCACCTGACAGGGAGTCCTGCTTTGTGCTTTTTAAACAGGGCACATTAATCTGGAAACTGATTATGGCATGAATGTTGCAAGAACAGCACAGCACAGGGCATGAGTTTGGGACAGGTGCCATGTTGTAATGTCTCTATCACACCCTTAAACTTATCCATCCTGTAAAAGGTTGGTTCTCCCTGTTCTGTCCACTAAAATTCAGGGGAGACAAGGACTGTCTGCCTGTTAATCATAGCTGATAAGAACAACCAGAATCTTTGTACTGCTTAGCACTAATTCCACCCAAACATTTAAGGCTCAAGCAGGCAAAAAGCATTTTCATAATAACACTTACTGAAGTGTTAATTAAATGCTTGTTATAGTAGTCAGGTTAGCCCTTACCAGCATGGATTCAGAGAGACCTCAAGTTCGTGCTGTATTTGTTGACTAACTTACTAGCTTTAGTTTCTCATCAGGAAAGTGTGTGCAGATGCGTACTTAACATGCATTGTGGAAATCTTAAATGAATACAAATATCATTAAGCTGTCAATATTTGTAAATCTCTTAAGCAGTTTATATATAGATTTAGGGAACAGAGCTTATTGTTTAGTTGGGTGCTCTAATCAGTTTTTACCTGAATTTCATGAGGCTATGATTCCCAAACTTGTCTGCATACTGGAATCACCTGGGAAGTTTCAAAGACTACTGATGCCTGTGTCTCACTCTGGGATAGTGGTTTAACTTGTCTGCATGTAGTCTGGGTGTTGGAATGTTTAAGAGATTCCTAGAGATTCTAAAATGCAGAAAAATGCAGGGACTGTTTCTCTAAGGTGGTTCCGGGAAGTTTGGCGTGGGAACATTTGGAGATATTCTATGTCAAAATCAGATATTATGGGGTCATACTTATCAGATATTAAGGTTGAAGAGAAACCAGGAGAAAGAATCTTTTGGTGCTGGAAGACTATACAACAAGCAGGCATGAGGGTAAGATGGATATGAAGAGGGTTGGCTTTCTTTTTGGGTTGCAGCACCCCAAGGGCCTGTACATTGCCACAAGGCAATATAAGTGCTCAGTAAATGTTACCTAGCCTCCAGAGTTAAGTCTAGAACTTGCTGTGGGATTCTTACAGAGCAACTTTGACTCTGGGTTCCTTTTGATGCTCACAGTGTATTCCCCTTTTCCCAAGGCTAGATTCTACCATCCTTCATGGAAAACCTGACAGATGTTACTATGCCCAGGCTTTGGCTCAGATAATATTTAAGTTTTCCTCTCTCTAGTTATCAGGACAAGCACTGCCAGCCCACCGCTTTCAGTTCATAATATGAAGAACAATCCTTTTATAATTTTGCCTATTGCAATAAAGTGTCATCTACATAAACTTTCTTCTGATACCTGCCCACCAGCAAATGACCTGCTCCGCCAATTCTTCATGTGCTTTAATTTGATTCTTTACTTCTTATTAAACATTAGTAGGTATTGTTGCCATTTGCTCAGGGGGTGGCTTATTTTTAGTAATTATTACTTAGAGGATATGGCTGTGAACTGCTGTGAGATAAAAGATAAAGCATGTGGAATTATGACTGCTAATATTGTTAGTGTTACTTAATTTAAAAAATTACAGTGTTTCATACATTAGAACATCTTAAAATATCGTTCTCAATTTGGATTTTCTGAATGAAGACTTTTTACTAATTTTAACATCTTTTTATTGTTGCTCTAGTGTCATTTCCAAAGCTTAGCCAAACAGGAACTGATACCAAGACTGTATAATCACTATTTTACATAGCAGCCTTTTTAAAAAAATAGTGAGGTCGGCTGTAAGTAGGTCACTCTGAATTATAAATATACCTGAAGTTAGTGTTATGTCATTTTACAATTTTCTCTGCTTATAGAAATTAAAATATGAATTATATGAATTATGTGATGAAAACACAATAAAAAGTTTGTGTTCTGTAAGGAATGCTTATATGTTAGGTATGCTTTTCAAAAGATGGTAAGACAGTCTTGAGCAGGCAAATCATAGTCCCATTTATTAAAATAAGTGACTAAAAAGAAGTATTGAGGAATGCAAAACTTTAAAATATAATCTTGACTCAAAGTAGATAATTTGAGTTTTGCCATAAAACTTTGTCTCATAATTTTCCATCCTGATGAGTTCTGAGTTCTAAAGTCTATGAGTATTTGAGGCAAAAATTAGATACTCATCCAAATAGTTTTCTTGTGTACACTTTTAGTCCTGCTTATTTTAGTAGAGTCCAAGTAGCAGATTTTATTAAAGTATGAACGCTATATTCTCTAAAATGGATTATATGCAGAAAAACATGAAGGAAAGGGAGTTTGGGCCAGATATGTAATTCAGGAAGCAAATTTGGGAAGCAGCTGAGTAAAGATGGTATTTTCCTAGTCAGTGACAATTATCAGGAGCTCTCCTCTGCGTTATGTTTCCACAACATTTCATTGACTTGTCTATAAAAGTAAAGCTTGGAGTCAATTCAGGTGTGACAACAAAAGAATTCAATAGTAAACCCAGGGGAATCATAAAGGCAAGTGCAGATTTTAATTCGAAAGTTTTGACAAAACAGCTGCTCAAGGACAACAACTTTTGATGTGAAGTGGATCCTGACAGAAGCTCAGATCCCTGATATTTCAGTCCTGTTCATTTGTCAACATAAAGGCGAGATAGTGTCTTATGGGATTAAGCAAACTCCATGGCTAAAAATATAGTTTGACATTTCTTGAAAGCACTTGACAGGACTCCACACAAAATTATATTAGTATTCTTTTCAGCTGAGAGACAATTTTTAAGGGAGTCTGAGTTCTATTATTCAAATTCAAATTTAATCTTTGGTTGCCATGGCATCTTAAAAAATTTAATCATATATTGTTGGGGTTTAAATGTTGGGTCTAGGGTGTCTTAGTACAGTTGGAAAATAACAAACTCTAGAAATATTATTGCAAAAATTAAATTGCATTTGGGAACTTTAAAAAAAAATAGCAGCCCTGAAAAAGTCAATTACAAAGATTTTACACAATAGGAATTCTACACAATAGGAAAGTGATTATTGACCATGTTGTCAGTGGCCATCAGTGTCTGCCCTGGTCTTTGGCATCCTTGCTGTGGTACAGCTGGCTGGCAGATTGTAGCTAATGTGCAAGTAGAGAAGAAAGGTGAGGAGGAGCAAGGGTTGCAGAATACAAGATGCCAGCAGCCTCAGAGACTGGGGTGATGCATGTTTGATGTTTAGCGCTGGGAGGAAGAAATCTGCAGAGAATTTCTGTGGTACTGGGCTGATTGGAGATGGGGGCGGCAAATGGAAAATATTTTATGGGTAGGTAATTATATTGGTTCTGAGATAATATTTCAGCAGCAGAAATGGTGAATGGCAATCCTTAATCACCAAATGTTGCAGCCATGGGAAGTGGAAGGCTGAGTTTGAAAGTGTTAAGTCTTCTTCAGATGGAATATCTGTTACTGCCTTAAAATCTCTGTCTTCTTAGCATGTCCTTTCCTTTGAAAAAACATTATTTGCCAGCTTGTTGGACTCTAGGTCTTGTTCTGTTTACCTACAGGGAAAACAGACTGCAGTGTCCAACAGCATTACTTACTCTTTAAAGACTTTTTTTTTTTTAACCAAAAACTGCAGATGGTTTAGTTTTCTAAAACAAATGCAAAGGTGTGAATGGTTAATCAAGCTGAAACAATTGCAGAGCTGTGCTTTTGAAAGCTTACCAAATGCTAGCCTCATTTTTGATGTTAGCTTTTTTTTCCCTAAACAGTGTGTCCATAATTTCTAATGAAGGCTTTGCCCATTCATGCTTGAAATTCATGATAATAATGTGCAGCCAGATAATCACAAGATTTGGTGTCAAACTGTGGGGCATATAATTTCTGCGTGCCTGTGAATTAGCACTGATACCCTAAACATATGTATATTTATGGTTCTCCGTAAACATGCCATTAAAAGTTAAAATGCTGATAAAATTATTAATTACTTTGTAACTTTGTTGAAAACATCAGCAGAATGAACTTAATTCAGATGGTTCTTGATAATACTAAAAAATAATTTTAATAAAGAATCTAAGCTACCAGATGCCTGGTGAGAAACAAAGTGCTGGTGTGGAAATGACAGAGCAGGCACAGGAACAAATGTAGGCAATTTAGGATAATGCTCATCTCCACCCAGGTTCCTAGTTTCAAATCAGAGAGAGGATGAAAGCACAAAGACCCTGGCCAAAGGAGGGCTCAGAGAGAAGTGGCAGATTGTAAATTAGCAGGACCCTGCTACTAGCCTGGAAAGCAACATGACATTCCCTGAAGGTATTCCAAGGATAAAAATAGGTACTGAGAATGTGTAGATGTCCAATCCACAGAGAAAGGCTCATGTATTTGTAAGCTGCATTAGCCCTTTTAGATCAGCAAGTCAATTCAGTGGTGTTATATTGAGCATCTAAATTATTTTGTTCATGCATTAAGTAAATTACATACACATACACATATATATACACACACACATACTTATATAACTCACAGAAAAGTTAATATATATCCATATTTCTCTACTTTACCATTTTAAAAGATAAGTGACAAAAGGAAATTACTAGTTACAGTGCAGTACATTCCACCACTGAAGCTTATTTTCAGCAAGAATGCTATTTACTTTATTAAAAATTTGATTTGTATATAATTTTTCAGGAATGTAACTATTGAATAATGTTGGATTTCCTTATACCGTTTAAAAAATTAACTGGGTGTGGTAACTCACACCTGTGATTTCATCACTTTGGGAGGCTGAGGTGGGAGGATTGCTTGAAGCCAGGAGTTTGAAACCAGCCTCACAACATAGCAAGACACTGGCTCCACAAAAAATGTAAAATTAGCCGGGCTCTGTGGTGCATACCTGTAGTCCTAGCTACTAGGGAGGCTGAGGTGAGAGGATCGCTTGTGCCTAGGAGTTTGAGGCTGCAGTGAGCTATGGTTGGTCCACTGCATGCCAGCCTGGGCAACATAGTGAGATCCTGTTTCTAAAAAAAGAAATTACCCTATCAGTGCCTTGATCCGTGTTGATGATTTGAAATGAATTATTGTAGCTGCCATAGTCATTACAATAGTAATATACAAAATTTGAATCCATGTGCTAAAGCCTGTTCTAAATGTTTTAAACCTATTGATTTATTTAGAGCCAAATGGTATTAGGTATATTATGATTATTTCTATTTTATAGCTGAGGAAGTAGAGGCATTTTGAGTCAAGGTTACACAGCCACTAATTGGCTATAATCATGAAGTGCGGTGAGCACTGGGCAATAGGGTTTTCAGGGATATTGAGTAACATCTCATTTATTTGACATCAAAATACATATTTCTCTTTACTCAATAGTTAACATAAACACAAATTAAACCCTGGAAGTTTGTGACTATAATTGTGTTTTGATGAAATTTTTCTGAAAATTTTTGCGTCTGTTCCTATCTTAATAAACAGAAAATTATAAAGATAACCTATTATATTAATAATGGAAAGAATGTTGAATTTGCATACAGTTGGGTTTAAATCTCAATTCTGATACTTAGTAATTGTATGACCTGGGTCTTAATTTCCTTATTGGTAAAGTGAACTGATCCCTACATCCTTGTAAGTCACTTAGCATGGAACTTATGTCATGATAGGCTCTCATAAATGCTGGCTATTGCCATTAATTTTATTGCTCCTATTTCCTTAAAAGGAAAGTGAGGGACTAATGCTCACCTGATAGGAGTTTTGCTAATTAAACGAATGGAATTTATATATGCCATTTGGAAATGCATATGTGTGTGTGACATACCCTAGCACAGTTCTTAGTAATTATCATTCAGTAAGCATATAGATTACATGAATTAATGCAGGCAGAGCACTTAGAATATGCCTGGCATTTAGGAAGGACTTATCACATGTTATCTATTATTATTACCATATGATCATTTTGTTTTGGTATTTCAGTTGGTTGTCCTATTGTACTTATTCCCTATTCTTGGTTTATGGTAGTGGCAAATTAATTAATTAATTAATTTTTATTACATGGATAGGTGTACCAAGTGACAAGTTGACACTGATCACGAAAATCCATAATTCAGGAAGGTGAGAATTATGTGGTGAGAGAGGTAGTGAGGTCAGATATATATGTTAGTTGAGGCATCTATGGAACATCAAGGTAGAGGAGTATGGTCAGCAATCAGATACAGAAAATAAATTGGACTTTATGCAATCATTTGGGAATCATCAGAATAAGCCTGTTATTTGAAACTACTAAAGTGAGTTTAAAGAATGAGATGCCGTATGGAGCTCCAGAGAACGTCAACATTCTAGAGAACTCCCCAAAAATAAAGATGATGATATGTATTTGGAGACATAGAAGAGAACCACAGCAACTTTTGGGCACTGTATGTGGACAGAGAATTTGTGGTCCACCCCAGTCTTTAAATGCCTATTCACTTCTACAACAGTTGACATAGTGTCCCTTCTTTAGGCCCTCATGCAAAGTTTGGGGTGGGTGCCACTTCTTGGCCCCACTGTCTCAGCTTCCTCAATATTCTTCTGCATGAAACCATGCCCTCAGGGTGCATTTTCTCTCCCTCCCCAGACAGAGCTGAATGGTGTTGGACAAAGTAACTCATCTCTGATCTTTTCCAGTAAAACTACTCCCTCATCTGTCACTCAACCTGTCTCTTAGCCCTTCATGCTCTGACCTAATGCATATCCATTAACTGGCTGCTTGGGTTTTCTTGGTTTAGAAGCTTACATAGTCAAAACCTAACGCTTTTACAAAGTCATTATATCTTGTCCTTTTTCTCCCTCTTCCTTCCAGATGTATCTGTTTACTGTAGCATTAAGACTGAATGAATGAATACATAAATAAGGTTGTAATAGTTATGAGACTGAATGAATACTGATGATGCAGTGGCCTTTGCACTTGTTCCGTTGAAAATGACTCTCATGTTGTCTTGCCTCCATTTCATAAAAGTAGACTAATAACACATGTAGTTGTGTGACCTTTGGAGTAGGTATTGCATGATGACCTTTCTCAAAATTAATTATTAAATCAAAGATTTTTTAAAAATAGCCTTTTCAGGTGATTTTTGCTCCCTAGGAAAAATCCTAAGAGATGTGATCAGTGTATTTTGACTGGTCACCAACATTGGAAAAATGCATATGCAAAATTCCTACAACACTAACAGGAAGATCAGGCCTTCTGGTCAGCCTCGGTTCTTCTGCCTCACTTAAGTGTCTGTTGAAGAGTCTTAAATAAGGGATTTGCCATTTGAAGAAATTGAGCTAGAAAACTTTAGAGATGACTTGCTGCAAAGCTTGCACATTCTTCGGTGGAAGAAAGAATGGTTTAGCAAATCCATAAGATTAGCATTTTAACAGGTATTTCTAGGCACGAGCCACATTTAAGAAACAAGATTAAAATTCTTCAGTAGTGACTGCATTATTTTTAAATTGCTCACTGAGGCTTTTCAGACCTTCTTAATACCATTTGTCTACAAGATGATCTCATGACATAACCTTTAGGGACATGGAGAACTTTAAAATGCTGTAAAATCTGTTTTATTTTATTTTATTTTTCCAGAATGAGTTCAACATTTATTTAATAATAATATAAATTTTCTATCTTTAGCTAAGTCTGCATTTCTGAAATGATCTTTTACTGAAGGTATGAAAAGAATCAGGTGGCAGACTTACCTAATGTTAACCAAACTTACCTAAGCATACTTTGCCTTAGAAGCAATAGGTAAGTGTGTGACATTTTGGAAAGCACTGTAATAAAGATTTCTTTTAATCATCATCAGTTTTATTTATGGGACAAAAGAGAATTTGGCCTTGTTTCACTACAGCCAGAATGATGATTGGAAAAATTATTTCACTGAGTCTTCCTAGGATAAAAATGTGAACATCACCAAAATGTACTAATTTTAAGAGCATTGTTGGATTGCCATTGACTAGCCAGTGTCACAAATGTGACTTCTAAAATATAACATCCTAGGTAGCACCCTGGTTACTTTTTATATTTTAAGACAAACATTGAACCTGCTAATGGCATTTAGAGATTATTGAAGCCACTCATCATAATATGTCAGGTCAACTGGATTTTCCCAAAGTACTTTCTATTTTCATCTAGCATTGAGCCCTATATTGGCAAAACCTCTTTTTTCTCCCTTCCCAGATGACAGGGATCCTAAAATAAATGGATTGGATCCAAGTGGATCCTAGGGGCCTGGTGCAGGAGCTAGGGTGGGATTGGGATTGGACAAAGCTTTCTCCATCCCCAGTGGTCTTGGAATGAGAAGACTATACCGTGGAATAAGAGAAACCCGAGAGACAGCATAAAGGGGTTGAGACATAAGCCAAAGTCAGAAAAACATACTTCTTTTTTTCTTCAATGAATTTATTAATATCTTATTTTAAATTTATTTAAATAGTTTTTGGGGTAAAGTGGTTTTTGGTTACATGGATAAGTTCTTTAGTGGTGATTTCTGGATTTTGGTGCACCCATCACCCAAGCAGTGTACACTGTACACAATATGTAGTCTTTTATCCATCACCACCATCCCACCCCTTCCCCTGAGTCCCCAAAGTTCATTTTATCATTCTTATGCCTTTTCATCCTCATAACTTAGCCCCAACTTATAAGTGGTAACATATGATATTTGATTTTCCATTCCTGAGTTACTTCACTTAGTTTAATGGCCTCCAGCTCCATTCAAGTTGTTACAAAGGCCATTACAGAAGCTATACTTTTATGAGGGGCTGGAAAAAAAACCCTTGTAAAAGGCAACAGTATGAAATACAGGAACATGAATTTTGAAATGAAAAAAATAGGCTATGAAGATTCTGTAAACTCTGGGATATAATAAGAGGATTTCTGAATTATGGGGCTACAATCTTTGTCTTGATAGAGGAGGCAATTGAGGCAGAAGGTGTGAGCCTGTCAGTACTCTGAGAATCACTTAAACCATGATCTGGATGGTATATTTTGTATTGATATACAATATTTGTACATACTTATGGATACATGTGATATTTTGATACATGCATGCAATGTGTAGTGATTAAATCAGGGTATTTAGGATATCCAGCACCTCTAACATTTATCATTTCTTTGTGTTGGGAACAGCTCAAATCTTCTGTTCTGGCTATTTTGAAATATACAATATAGTGTTAACTATAGTCACCTTACTGTTCTATGAAACACTAGAACTTATTTCTTCTATCTGTACATTTGTACCCATTAACCAACCTCTCTCTGTCACTACCCCCCTGCCACTGCCTTCACCCCACACTCTTCTCAGCCCCTGGTAAGCATCATTCTACTCTCTACCTTCATGAGATCAACATTTTTAGATCCACATATGAGTGACAATATGGTGTGAACACACAAAAGTTTAAAAACTCACTGATTGAGCGGACACACAAATATCAAAGAGACAGGAATCAAATGTTACCACTACAGAAAACCACCAAATCACAATAAACAATGAGAGAAGGAAAGGAATAGATGATACATAAAACAACCAGAAAACAATTAACAAAATGATAGAAATAAGACCTCACCTATCAGTAAACTTCAATCTGTTTACAAAACAGATTAATTTCCCCACTTAAACGATATAGATTGGCTGAATGGATGAAAAAATAATAACGTGACCAAACTATATGCAGCCTAAAGAAATTTGTTTCACCTGTAAAGACTCATATACACTGAAAGTGAAATGATGGAAAAAGATACTCCACAGGAATGAAAACTAAACACTGACAGGAGTAGCTATACTTAGATAAAACAGACTTTAAGTCAAAAACAGTCAAAAGAGACATAGAAGGTCATTACATAATGATAAAGGGGTCAATTGAGCAAGAGGACTTAACAATTCTAATTACATATGCACCTAACACTGGAGCACCCAGATACATAAAGCAATTATTATTAGATATAAAGGGAGAGACAGGCTTCAATACAATAACAGTTGGGGACTTTAACACCCCACTCTCAGCATTGGACAGATCATCTAGACAGAAAATCAACAAAGAAACATTGGATTTAAACTGCACTTTAGACCAAATGGACCTAACAGACTTTTATGGAACATTTTATTCAACAGCTGCAGAATATACATTCTTCTCATCAGCACATGAAACATTCTCTATGATAGACCATATATTAGGCCACAAAACAAGTCTCAACAAATTTTTAAAATTCGAAATCATATCAACTATCTTCTTGGCTCACAATGGAATAAAACTGGAAATCAATAACGTGAACTTTACAAACTGTACAAATACAAGGAAAATAAGAGTGTGCTCCTGAATGACCATTGAGTTGAAGAAGAAATTAAGAGGGAAATAAAAACAGTTCTTGAAACAAATGAAAATGGAAACACAACATACCAAAACCTATGAGATACAGCAAAGCAGTGCTAAGATGGAAGTTTGTAGCAATAAATACCTACGTCAAAAAAGTATAAAGATTTCAAATAAACAGGCCAGTGACATCCTCTCAAGGAACTGGATGGTATAGCTTAGCCACATATGTTTAGTAGTGCTAACATCTTTAGTTGAGTTAATTAAAAAGGTGAATCTGTAACAATGAATTTTGTTGGAGGGTATTAAAAATAGATTTTGTGAAAGAAATGAAGTTTCACATTGTGTTTGGACCAAATATGCTAAAAAACAACTTGATTTCTTTCATACAAACATTTTAGAGGGAGAGTCAGTATAAAAATTAAAAACGTTTGCAATTTCACAACAAGTTCAGTCTTTATGGGGTGAATTACACAAGATTGCTCTGTTTCTAAGTGGACAAATAAAATTTTCTAAAATAAACATGTTTTACTACTTAAATGATCATGCTGCTACAAGCCTTGCAGGAAAATGATTATATTTATTAGTCCTCTAGTCAAACTCCTATCTATGTTCACATGAATTTAAGCATCCTGCAAAATCTTCTTCCTCTGTGAATGGATAAGAGCAATTTCAGCACAGAATTTTAAATTCTCCAAGTATTCCTGTCTCTGAAATTAGCCTCTCTACCCAAATTTACAAGGCTTGTTATCAAATATGAAAATATACCAGTCTGTCAAAATTTAAAACCTATAATTTTTGGTTCCACACCAGTATTGTATGTAGCTCAGTGTTATTCTTTAATAAATATTTGTTGAATGAACAAACTAATTTTGCAATAATTTGTCAAATATGCTCTTTCTTAAAGGATTTCCAGTCTCTTGTGGGATTATTACATCTTTTTTCCACTTGAGTTTCACAGAAGTGTAGTATACATGCACTAAGATGGCCCCTAGAATATGTATTTTTTCCTGAAATTATATGCAATAAAACGTCCTCCATCCTACTTGAGCATAATTTTTATATACCATATTGAACGTCTCCACAGATGGGTTTGCTGTCAAATCGTTGAGTTTAAATGATTCTGAATGTATTGTAGTCCTGTTGGACATAGAGAGGTTGCCTTGCATTAAATGCCTCCCAGGGATCAATGTAATTATTCCAGTGCCCACTGCACTCCTTTTGCCCCAAGTTGAATACACTGGAGACTTGCAGTGTAGAAAGAACATAAGCTGTAGGCTGGGCGCAGTGGCTCACGCCTGTAATCCCAGCACTTTGGGAGGCCGAGGCAGGCAGATCAAGAGGCCAGGAGATCGAGACCATCCTGGCTAACACGGTGAAACCCCGTCTCTACTAAAAATACAAAAAATTAGCTGGGCATGGTGGCATGCGCCTGTAGTCCAGCTACTCGGGAGGCTGAGGCAGCAGAATCGCTTGAACCCGGGAGGCAGAAGTTGCAGTGAGCTGAGATTGCACCACTGCACTCCAGCTTGGGCGACAGAGCGAGACTCTGTCTCAAAAAAACAGAACATAAGCTGTAGAATCAGAGGGGTTCTGGTTTCAGCTCTGCCATTTCAATAGATAAGTAAGTTGCTTAGCTTTGTTGAGTCTTAGTTTCTTCCCTAGAAGAGTAGAGGAAATAATGTCTATAGGTTCACAGTTCTGAGGTCTGCATTACATAGTGCAGCTCTAGTGTGTAATTCAGTGCCCAGCACAGCCAGAACTACAAGAAGTTATTTACTCTCCTCTTGAAAATTCCATGTAGTCCTGTTACTTCCTAAGTGCCCATATTCAGATAGGCCAAGTAGAAAAATCCTGGATTTAGCCAGGCGCGGTGGCTCACGCCTGTAATCCCAGCACTTTGGGAGCTGAGGTGGGCGGATCACGAGGTCAGGAGTTCGAGACCAGCCTGGCCAATATGGTAAAACCCCGTCTCTACTAAAAATACAAAAATTAGCTGGGTGTGGTGGTGCGTGCCTGTAGTTCCAGCTACTTGGGAGGCTGAGGCAGAAGAATCCTTGAACCCGGGAGACGGAGGTTGCAGGGAGCTGAGATGGCGCTACTGGACTCCAGCCTGAGCAACAGAGCGAGACCCCATCTCAAAAAAAAAAAAGAGAAAAATCCTGGATCTGTAGGATTGATGGCTACCTTGGAGAACCTACTGCTGTTTCCCTCCCCCAAATATTGTTTTATTGAAGCAATAGAAAATATTTCTAGCACAGTGTGAAAACCCATGGTTAACTTGTGATTTATTTTCTTTATAACTTCTTATGCATTTGTACATTATTTTATGACAGCGTAATAACATAAGCATTTACTTCTTTTTATTAAAATCTTCTTAATGACTGTATCGTAACTCTGTGTGGTCATAACATACTTTAATTAACCATTCTTTTATTGTTGGACATTTAGGCTCTTTCTTGTGTTGGGCTATTCTAAATAATGATACATCTTGTACAGGAAGCTTTTTTGATTTTTTCATGTTATTTTCTTGATAAAGGTTCCCAAAATTAGAACTTTTGAGCTAAAATATATTTTTTTATTGTGATAAAACGTACATAACATAAAATTTACCATTTTAAACATTTTTAAGTGTAGAGTCTGGTGATGCTGGTCATTCACATTGTGTGGAACCGGAACCACCATTCATCTCCAGAACTTTTCCCCCTTTTCAAACTGAAACTCTGTTTCATAACAATAATTCCTCTTTTTATCCTCCCCTCAGCCACTGGCAGCTAGCATTCTACTTTCCATCTCTAGGAATTTGACTACACTAGGCACCTTATGTAGTTGAAATCATACAACATTTGTCCTTTTGTGTTGACTCATGTTACTAAATAAATGTCTTCAGGTTTCATCCATGTTGTAGCATATGTCAGAATTTCCTTCCTTTTTAAGGCTCGTATTCTATGTTGTATGTATACTAAATTTTGTTTATTCATTCCTCCATTGAAGGATATTTGGATTACTTTACCTTTTGGCTATTGTAAATAAGTCTGCTGTGAACATTGGTGTACATTATCTCTTCAAGTCTCTGTTTTCACTTCCTTTGAGTACATACCCTGAAGTGGAATTGCTGGATCATATGGTAATTCTATGTTTAATTTTTTGAGGAACTGCCATTTTGTTTTCCATTGCTTCCACAGTTGCTACCAGCAATGCACAAGGATTCCAGTTTCTCTATGTTCTTACCAACAGTTATTTTCTTTCTTTCTTTTTAAAAATAATGGTCATTCTGTCAGGTGTGAAGTCGTATCTCTTCATGGTTTTGATTTGCATTTCTCTAAAGATTAGTGATGGTTAAGTATCTTTTCATGTACTTATTGTCCATCTGTTTATCTTTTGGGTATATTCTTTGACTGTTAAGGATCTTTTCCCATTTTTTAACGGACTTACTTGTTTTCTTCTGTTAAGTTTTAGGAGTTATTTACATATTCTGGACATTAATCTCCATCAAATATAAGATTTACAAACATTTTCTTCCATTCCATGGTTGCCTTTCCATCCTGTGGATGGTGTTCTTTGATACACAAAAGTTTCTAACTTTGAAATTCAATTTATTTTTTGTTTTATTGCATGTACTTTTGGTAGTATATCAAGAAATCACACCAATTAGAATGGCGATCATTAAAAAGTCAGGAAACAACAGGTGCTGGAGAGGATGTGGAGAAATAGGAACGCTTTTACACTGTTGGTGAGACTGTAAACTAGTTCAACCACTGTGGAAGACAGTGTGTCCATTCCTCAGGGATCTAGAACTAGAAATACCATTTGACCTAGCCATCCCATTACTGGGCATATACCCAAAGGATTATAAATCATGCTGCTATAAAGACACATGCACACGTATGTTTATTGCAGCACTATTCACAATAGCAAAGACTTGGAACCAACCCAAATGCGCATCAGTGATAGAATGAATTAAGAAAATGTGGCACATATACACCATGGAATACTATGCAGCCATAAAAAAGGATGAGTTCATGTCCTTTGCAGGGACATGGATGAAGCTGGAAACCATTATTCTCAGCAAACTATCGCAAGGACAAAAAAACCAAACACCGCATGTTCTCACTCATAGCTGGGAATTGAACAATGAGAACATGTGGACACAGGGTGGGGAACATCACACACTGGGGCCTGCTGGGGGGTGGGGGGAGGGGGGAGGGATAGCATTAGGAGGTATACCTAATGTAAATGACGAGTTAACGGGTGCAGCACACCAACATGGCACATGTATACATATGTAGCAAACCTGCACGTTGTGCACATGTACCCTAGAACTTAAAATAAAAAAATTTATAATTTTTTAAATAAAAAAAAATTATTACCAATTCCAATGTCATGAAGCTTTTCCCTGCTTTGTAGTAGGTTTTGAAATTAGAAAATGTGAGACCTCCAACTTTATTTTTCTTTTCTGGATGAACTTTTTTAAGCCTGCATTTTCAATACAGACATGCATGCATTCAATGTAGGCCAAGCAAGGTCTAAATCACCAAGCAAGTTTCTTTCTACCTCCTGGAGGCAGAACCAGTGAATTTTACATCTTGATAGATCAATGTTCTCTTTTCCCTGTGACTTTTTAAAATTAATTTTTAAATTTTTATTTTGAAATAATTTTAGTGTGACAAAACAGTTGCAAAAATGATGTGGAGTACCTTGTACCCTTCAACAAGTTTCCCTTAATATTAATGCTTTACATGATCACAATTCAATTATGGAATCAGGAAATTGACATTTGTGCAAAGACAAAACTAGAGATCTTATTCAAATTTTGCCAATTTTTCCAGCAACATGTTTTTCTGTCCTGAGATCTGTTCCAGTATTCTGTATTTTCTCTTTTTATTAATAAATATCTTGAGGGAGATAACTTTGAGACTTACACAAATATCCTATTTCTCCTCAACTTTTGCCCATTAATCTTAGCATCCATTAGTGGATCTTATCAGCAATAATTATTACTGTGGTGTTTGCCTAATGGTGATACTATATTTCCCTCTTTCCTTTGACATTCATTGACTGGAATTCTTTTGAAATGAAAAACTGTCCCTTTTCCCTCATTTTCTTCTTAGAACATATTTTTGAAGCCTCTGAATACATTGAGCCAAATGTATTCCTGAAAGATTTCTCCCAAGTTATGCTTCTCAGCAATAGTATTTAATATCATAGTAAAATGGTTTTACCCATTCAGTGGTCCAACATGTCAAGAGGCTGTCCCTAATTACCCCATCTAGGTTAGACTCCTCTTAACTATGCTATTTTCTATGGCAGAAACTGATTACCATAATAGGAAATATCAAGACTGGGAGAGGGGACGGTAACTTTAGAGATGATTAAGGAATGCCTCTTAAGAAAGTAACATTTTTGCTGAGAAGGAGAGTAGTATGAGAAGGAGCCAAGCAGAGAGAAAGTGGAGGGAAGAGTGTTCCAGGCATAGGGAACAGCATGTGCAAAGCCCCAAGACAGCCAGGGCATTTGCCTTAGCTCAAGGGAGCTAACATCCCTGAGGAACTCAAAGATGGCCGGAATAAAACATAGTGGGTGAGGCAGCAGTGCTTGGGAGATGAAGTTTGGTTGTAAGCAGTGGCCACATCAGGTAAAAGTCTTGAAAACTTTGTTAAGATGAATGGATTTTACACTGGGGACAGTGGAAAGCCACTGGAGAGGATTTTTCATAGGTTCTTTTAGGATTGCACATTCTGTTATTTACTGTCTATATTAGATTCCTATGGCTGCCATAACCAAATACCATTAAATAAGAGGCTTAAAACAACAGAAATGTATTCTCTCCCAGTTCTGAGGCTAGCAGTCTGAAACCAAGGTGTTGGCAGGGCCGTGCTTCCTCTAAGCCACTAGAGGAGGATCCTTTCTTGCCTCTTTAGCTTCTGATGGCTTGAGACATTCTTTGGCTTGTGGTATCGTAATTCACTCCTCTGCCTCCATCTTCATTCACATGGCTTTCTTCTCGCTGTGTGTCTCTGTGTCTTTACATAGCAGTTATTCTTTCTGAATCACTCTCCTCTTCCTATTAGGACACCAGTCATATTGGATTAAGGGCTCACCTATTCCAGTATGACATCTGAACTAATCAAATCTAAAATGACCCTATTTCCAAATAGGGTCACATTCTGTGGGGGCTAGGATTTCCATATATACTTTTCAGGAACACAGTTAAACCCGTAACACTGCCTCTATTGTGTGCATGTGTTTTTAATTTCAGCACACCTACTTATGTGGTAGTTTTCTTTGCAAAATCTTTCTCTTTTTTTTGAGACTGAGTTTCGCTGTGTCACCCAGGCTGGAGTGCAGTGGTGCAATCTCAGCTCACTGCAACCTCTGTCTCCTGGGTTCAAGTGATTCTCCTGCCTCAGTCTCCCGAGTAGCTAGGATTACAGGTGCATGCCACCACGCCCAGCTAATTTTTGTATTTTCAGTAGAGATGGGGTTTCACCATGTTGGCCAGGCTGGTTTTGGACTCCTGACCTCATGTGATCCACCCACCTTGGCCTCCAGAAGTGCCGGGATTACAGGCGTGGGCCACCGCACCCGGCCGCAAAATCTTTCTTGTTTTCAAGTTATAACCTTTTAAAGTAGCTTGTTTTTGTTTTGTTTTTTGTTTTTGGGATGAGGTCTTACTCTGTCACCCAGGTTGGAGTGCAGTGGTGAAATCTTGATTCACTGCAACCTCTGCCTCCCAGGGTCAAGCGATCCTCCCACCTCACCCTCCCAAGTAGCGGGGACCACAGGTGTGTGCCAGCATGCCTGGCTAATTTTTTGTATTTTTAGTAGAGACAAGGTTTTATCATGTTTCCCAGGCTGGTCTCAAACTCCTGAGCTCAGGCAATCCATCCACCTCGTCCTCCCAAAGTGCTGGAATTATAGACGTGAGCCACCATGCCTGGCAACCTGTTCTTATTTTATTAATTTAATAACTTTCTTCATTTTACTGAGGATATAAAGTAAAGTTGTGTTTTCAATGGATTTTTACAGTTGGGGGCCATTTGCCTTGGTGTTTAACTTGATTGCCTTCTTTTGAGTTTGGATGTGGATGGTTTTCATATGTTTGTGAGATGTGTGTAGTTTCATGAATTGCCTGTTTGACATTTTTTTATTCTTTAGTTGCTGAAAACACTAGAATCTTTCCTATTACCAATAGGTTCTTAATATAGATAATATATTAATGTTTCTCTATCAGATTTTCTGCATAAAACATCCCAGGTTGTTTTGAGTACTTTAAATACTTATTTTCATAAAATATTTGATTGCGATATTATGTATTTTAGTTTTTTCTTTGAAATATATTTCATAAATTTTAATAATAGAAGTTTATCAGTAAGTCAAATAAACGTTTCCCACATATTTTCTTCTAGTTATTTATGGGTAAATTTTCTTTACACTTAAATACCTTTAATGCTTATTTTCCCCTAATTATTAAAATGATGAATTATTTATTTCTAAATATAAAACAAATGGTTAATGTCTAAGAAAGTTCAGAAAATCTCAAAGAGAAATCAATTCTCCATACATTCATGACCCACTGGTAATTGCTTTTAACTTTTTTTTAAAGTTTTTAAGCTTTTTCCGTGCAAATATTTTAACCATATTAATTTAACTCTGTGTAATATTTGGAGAACCCCAGATTTCTTTTCTTGACATTATAATCTAAGCATATTATAGAACATACTTTGTGAATATGATTTTTTTTAACCAAATGTACTATCATGTGGACATCTAATGAAGAGATCAGAGAACTATGACCCTCGGGCCATATCCAGCCTACCATTGTTTTTTGTAAATAAAGTTTACTGGAACACAGCCACAATCATTTGTTAACATATTGTGCATAGTTCATTTTGGGATAAAATAGCCAGTTTAGAAGTTATGACAGAGAGACACTGTGGCCCCAAAAGCCAAAAATATTTACTATCCAATTATTTACAGAAAAAGGTTGCCAATCCCTGCTCACTATACTTAACTATTTTTTTGAGTTTTGTGCTTTGGATAGTTTAATTTTTTTGTTTTAATATATAACATGATGATGAAATTTTATCAATTATATTTGTTACTTATCTTGAGTTTTCTTAGGCCAGAACTTTGAATACCTTTAATAAAGTCATTCACTTATTTATTTCTTCTTTTATTCAACAAAAACATACTGAATACCTATCTCATAACTAGCACTGTGTTTGTTTCTAAAATACGCTTGTAAATAAGATACACAGAATTCTTTTAGGGAGTTTACAATTTGGCAGGGAAAACAAATATATTTAAATGTGTTGAGCATTTGATGAACATTTTGTACAGAGTTTATCTAGTGAGATTATCACACAACAGAAACTCCTGACTTAAAAGAAGGAGGTCAAGTAAAACCTCTCGAAAAAAGTGGTGATGCCTGAAGAATGAAACTCAGCCAGCAGGTTGAAGAGAGGCAGTGGCAACGGGCACGGAGTCTCCTGGAGAAGGATCAGAGTATTTGAAGATCCAAAGAGAAAGAGATTCCTAGAAATACCAGGACCTTGAAATTGTACAATTCTGGCTGAAGTTGCATGAGTGAGGAAAGGAGCTGGAGAGGTTGAAGGACCAGGCTTTACAGATTTTACAGTATGGTAAGTATTTTGAATTCTAATGATATAAGAAACTATTGAAGCAGATTTTATCACTACTTTGGCTAGGAAATAAGGAATTTTTTTGAGGACAAAGAGTTGCTGCAGAAATTTCAGTTAGGAGTTTAGGCCAGAGAAGATGGAGCTTGAGGTGTTGATGGTGGAGAAGAGAGAAGAGGACATATTTGACAGATATTTTGGAGGTTGAGCTGGTGAGATTTTGTGATACTAGTGGTGGGAGTTGAAAATAGGGAGGAAGCAAGGATGACCCCAGGCTTATGAAACTGGGTTAGTGTCATTCACTGAGTGAGGGAGCACTAGAAGAAGAGCAGTTTGTTTGCAGTGGGATGGGAATAATGATGTTGAGTTTGAGATGGCTGAAAGAAGTATAAATGGAAACGTCAAATAAGGGGTGAACTAGATCAGCTCAAGTCTGAGGGCACATAACTCAGGGGAGAATACAGTTGGATATACATATTCAAACGTCTTTTGCCCACAGATGATTATAGAGGTTATGGGAGTTACCTGAGCAGAGAGTATGGAGTTAGGTGACATGATGGCCAAGATAAAGGCTCAATGAATACCACCATTTAGTTATTTATTTATTTTTTTGTCAAATGAAGAAGGTAGAGCTGGAAAAGGTAGATTGACAGAGATGGAGGAGGGGCAGCAGATGAGAACAGTATCACAAATCAAAGGCATGAGAACTATAAAAGGGAGCAGTGGTCAACTGTAACAAATGCTGCTGGAAAGTCAGGTATACAAAATCCTGGACAGATGTTTATTGATTTAATTGAAATGAATGAATGGTTTTTGTTGATATGTAGGAAGTCAGTTCAGTAGATGTTATGATGTAGAAATAATCTGGAGACAGGTTAAGTGGGAGGTGAAGATAAAGAACAGCAAGTATAGATGATTTATTCAAGAAGTTTGTAATGGAAGAAAAATAAAATAGAAGCTCAAGGGGGAGATGGGAATAAGGAAGGTGTATTATTTGTTTGTCTGATTTTTAAGAAAGAAGTTTAATCTTCTACATATTTCAAAATTTCTTCTCAAACATTATTACTAATATTATGAAGAATAACACCACCTACATATGAAAGTGCTTGCCTCACTTAGGGTTGACTAGACTGGAACATTATCATTTTTAGTAGAACTTAAGCTCTGCTAGGGCAAGGATTTTTTTTTCTCTTTCATTCTTTGTTTTATACCCAGCGCCTAGAATGGTGCTTGGCACATAGTACATACCCAACAAATACCTGTGGAATGAACGAGTGAATAATACATCTCTGTTAATATGAAGTATAGAAGTGCTATCTCAGTATTGCTTTAGCGTGCAAGTCTTTGTTAACTACTAATCTCATGTATAGAGATCCCTATCAAACTGAATTCCTCAGTGGCAAGAGCTATGATTTGTTTATCCATGGATCCCCATAAAGTTGTATAGAGTTTAGCACTTAGGCTGTCAAACATAGTTGTGCCAGATAACTATTTTTTTGCCTTACATATGGAGAGAAGGATGAGAGTTCAAATAACTTAACCTAGAGTCCAAGGGAAATTGGCCATAGAGCTTGCTTTCAGCTCTCAATTAAGCTCTGGTTTAGTTAAACCAAAAGGAAATATTTTTCCCTTTAAAAATAATTCTATATGGAGAATCAAATCTGGTGGCTCTCACTTGACTATAACCATTTCATTCTCTGCATTGTGAGGTGTTTCTAATACTATGGAATTGCTACTGGTGATGGAAAGAATGCTCTCTCTATATATAAATGTCCTTAAAATGCTATCCTCACAGAATTTTATAAAACAACACAAGAAGAGAGTAACAGTGTTAAGAATATAAAAAATGAGGTTTGGTACAGTATTATATCATGGAAGACTAGCTCAGGAAGGAAAGGGGTAAAGTTCTGCATGACTGTAAAATACCCAAGCCAGTCATGTTACTCATATTGATAAACTACTGTCCCAGCTGCATTTTTTAGAGTAACAAAAATCAAGCTACAAACAAAGAAATATAAGAGACATTTCTTACTGGTTTCATGTAGGGGCATTCAATTTACGGTGCAGTACCTATCACTTCAGGAAAGAAACATTGCTTTAGAAAAGAAAGATATTTCTAACTGTTTTGGACTAAATGGTCAAGTCTCTAAGTCTGTAAATTTCACTAGATAAAAAAATTGTATGTGCTGGGCAAAATATTATTGAGCATCCATTTTCCTTTTCTTCTTTACACAAAAAATTTACTGATATAGCTCATTGAAGGCTCAATGTGAAATGAACAAGCTCTTTGCAATCCTGTCACCCAAATCTTATAAACAATCAGCTCTTTCCACACACACAATCGTAAGCACAGACTATAATTGGGATATTTATTTATTTATAGCTTATTTGTGTTCTGTGTTTATTTGTGGCTGTGCCTCTGCAGGTAGAGTGAAGTGGATTGTTCAAAATTCAGTTAATGGTGGTGAGCTGGGTATACAAAGGCTGAAACGCTGCATATTTCTTTTTTTATTAGATTTTTGTCTCATTCTATTCACCATGCTTCAGGAAAGTTATTAATAACTCAATCTTCACAACTTATAAAGTGGTTACTGATTTGGGTATGAACTGATTAAAATTTAGCTATAAATCATCCATTTAATTGTAGTTTCTCAGTTTGGGAGGAGAATTTCATGATTATTTTGTTAATTTCAGCATTGGATTATTCTTGCAAAAGAATTGTCTAGACTGTGCTTCGATGCCTCCAATAATGGAAATCTCATTACCTCACAGGAAAGCCCCTTCCAGCTCTTGACGAGTCTCAGTATTTGAAAGTTTCTCCTTACAGTGACACCCAAATCACTTTTCCTGAGCTTACATTCTGTGATTATTGTTCCAACTGTTGAAGTTATACCAAAACTTTCTCTTCCGTATGACAAACTGTTATATAATTAAAGACACATAATATAATTCACCTAAGTATTTTTTTTCAGGACAAGCATCTACAACATCTTGTTATTTCTTAATTGACTTGAGTTCAAGATGCTTCCGTATCTTGGACACTTACCAATCTTTTTCTTAAAATGTGGAGTTCTGCTGTTACCTCTCATGTTTTAGATACACTGTTAATTTAGCCCAATATTACATTTGTCTCTGATAATCACATCAATTTATTGACCCATATTGAATGCACTGACAACTAAACTTTGTCATATAACTCTTGTCACTACTAAGCCATGCCACTCCCATTGTGTACCTGTCTAATTTGTTTACTGGCTATGATAACAGAAACTTATATTTAACCTTATTTACTTTTAATTTGTAAGACCCCAGTCGTTTCTGCATTCTTTTAATAGATGTTTTCATCCTTTTCTCTCATGTAGTCTACTTATCTCTGTCAGCTCCCTGTCACCTGCAGGTTTGATATGCAGAGCTGTATATCTTCATCCAGTTCATTGATTGATATATTAAACCTCAGCATTCCCGCTAGGTGGGCATCATTTCATTAATCAGGCTCTTTGGATAAGGTCATTCTATCAATTTTAAACCTATAAATACCACATTGTAGTTAAGAGTTTGGGTTGAAAAGAGATCCTAGACATGGTTCTCAAATCTATTATGTAAAAGATACAATATTTTAATTACCCTTGATAAATTGTGCAATTGTCTACATTATGGGTTTTTTTCCCCCTTTAAAAGGAGATGACATATCTACTTCTGAGAGTCTGGGATACACTTTAAATGGGATAATGTATATAAATTGCTTAGCATAATACCTGACACATAGTAAGTAGTTGTACTAGTCAGGGTTCTCCAGAGAGACAGAACCAAGAGGATGTATGTAAAAACTGCTTTATATGGCTGGGTGCAATGGCTCACGCCTGTAATCCCAGCACTTTGGAAGGCTAAGGCGGGCGGATCACCTGAGGTCAGGAGTTCGAGACCAGCCTGGCCAAAATGGGAAAACCCCATCTTTACTAAAAGTACAAAAATTAGCCTGGTGTGGTGGTGGGTGCCTGTAATACCAGCTACTCAGGAGGCTGAGGCAGAAAAATCACTTGAACCCGGGAGGTGGAGTTGCAGTGAGCCGAGATCACGCCACTGCCCTCCAGCCTGGGCAACAAGAGCAAGACTCTGTCTCAAAAAAACAAAACAAAACAAAACAAAATTGCTTAATATATATATATATATATATATATATATATATATATATATATATATATATACATATAAAGGGAGTTTATTAGGGAGAATTGGCTTACACAATTGGCTCACACAATTACAAGGCAAAGTCCCATCATAAGTCATCTGCAAGCCGGGGAAATAGAGAAGCCAGTAGTGTGGCTCAGTCCAAGTCCAAAAGCCTCAAAACCAGGGAAGCTGACAATGCAAGTAGCAGTCTGAGGCTGAAGGCCCGAGAGCTTCTGGGAGTCTGCTGGTGCAAATCCTACAGTTCAAAAGGCCAAGGAACCTGGAGTCTGATGTCGAAGACCAGGAAAAGAGGAAGCCAAGTGTCCAGCATGGCAAGGGAAGAGTGAGAGTGGGAAGACTCAGCAGCAAGCTGCTTATCTCCCTTCTTCTACCTGCTTTGTTCCAGCCTTGCTGGCAGCCAGTTGGATAGTGCCCACCAATTGGTGGGTCTTTCTTCCCAGTCCACTGACTCAAAAGCCAATCTCACCTGGCAGTACCCTCGCAGACACACCCAGGAACAACGCTCCTTCAGCCACCTGGGCATCCCTCAATCCAGTCAAGTTGACACCTAATATTAACCATCACAGTGGTCTATTATTACTGAATATCTTTATCATTGTGTTAGTTTGGGAAATACTAGCTGTAATAACAAATAACCCAAATATTTCAGTGCTATATAACAATTCATTGTGGGCTGTCCTGGTTGGCAGATGGCTTTCTTCCATGTTGTGATTCAGTGGTGCAGGCTCTTTTTATTTGGTAGCTCAGCCACCCCTTAGGGCCTCAGTGTCTTCTTTATCTAGGCAGAAGAAAATAAAAAAGAAGGTTTATAACTAACACCACCTAGAAGTGAAATAAATCACTTCAACTCACATTCCATTGAGGAGCACTGATCACATGGCCTCACCTAGCTTCAAAAAAGGCACCAAAAAATGTGGCCCCTGACTGGGCAGCCAGTTCCCAGTGTTAACAGTTGGTGAGAGCACACATTTATGGTAGACAGTGTATCTCTGCTGTGATCACCATCACCATCATCATCATCATCATCGTTATCATCATCATCATCATCATCATCATTAATATTCCCTCATTAAGCCACATGCAGCTCATGTTCCTCTATCTTGTGCAGTAAGATTTTGTAAACAACCATGTAAAAGAACTACCTGACATCTTATCATGTCTCTCTACATACTTAAAGGTTTTCAGCCATTGTAGAATTGTTATGAAAGCTCAGGAAAAAACGCCTAGTGGATAATTCAGACATATATCCCCTGCCATATCTAGAGTTAACCTGAATTTCAGCAAGTGGATGCAGGTACCTCATAGCTTAGTTGTACTGATTGGCAAAAGTGTGATGAGTCGGTCAGTAGCACCTCCATTTTGTATGCAGAAATAACTTCATTTGATGTGTAGTTAAACAAAAAACCCTTTTAATCCAAACTGTTACTTTAAAATAACTTTTTACATCTATTAGTTGCCTTCTCTATCTTAGTATGTACCTTTACTTGGTTTTTTCATATTTAAGGATAATAAAATAATCCAATGAACATCATTATAATCATTTATAAGCAGCAATTGTTTTGTTTTTCTTTCACACATGCATACAGAGGCATATATGTAAAATCATTTTGGATTTAGAAAATTTAGAAATTTATAAAGAAATAAAAAATTGCCAATAATCCTCAGCTAGAGATAATTACAGTAAAAATTCTGGTGTATTTCTAATATTTTCCATTCATATAGGATAATTATTATCTAATGACTATATTTAGTAAGGATATAAAAATGCCATTGTTTATTTAGACATTCCCTATTATTGTATGTATGTCAATATAGTTGTTGCATGTGTGAGAGTACACTGCGGTGTGATCTTAGTAAATGCATTGCTGTCTTAATTTTGGATACTTACTTTGCATAGCTCTTAATTGGGAATACTTACATTTTTAGGTGACATGAAGCTGGGTGTGATTAATTATAAAGTGCTTTATAAAGTACCTTAGCTATACTAAAGGTATGTGCTTAACATGTTTTTGCCTGGTTCCTGCACAATTATCACTATATTGTTTGATGTAAACATTAACTAGGCAATCTTAGAGAGTGCTGTGCTGTGGCCTTCATTAAGGGAGCTGGGAAAACTTATTTTAGAGACCAGTAGCAAGCCTAGAGATCACACAGAATGATTTTGTGCAAGTGAAAGTGGGTTTTAAAAATAGGATCAAAGGCAAGCTGCATAAGGAATAAGGTCTCAAAGGATTAATATGCAACTGAGTAGCCTAGTGTGCTGAAAGAAGAGGTGGGAAAGGGGGCGGGACTGCATGTTTGGCCTGGGTGTATCACATAAAACAGTGAGGGAGTTGATAGCTAATAGCCCATTTGATAGAATCCCTCTTTTCTACATATTCATTGATTGACTACTTACCTCACATTTCACACTCAGCAAGACCTTCCCAAGCCAAGGCCTAAAATCCACATCCCTGCAGTAGGTAGAATTCTAAACATGTCTCCCAGCATTCCTGTCCCCTTGTTCTTCAACCAAACACCAATCTAGACACTGCTGGGAAGGGACTTTGCAGATGGAATTCAGGTTACTAATCAGCTGACCTTAAAGCAGAGAAACTGGCCCGGGTGCAGTGGCTTCCACCTGTAATCCCAGCACTGTGGGAGGCTGAGGCGGGCGGATCACTTGAGGTCAGGAGTTTGAGAACAGCCTGGCTAACATGGCGAAATCCCGTCTCTACTAAAAATACAAAAATTAGCCCAGTGTGGTGGCAGCTGCCTGTAATCCCAGCTACTTGGGAAGCTGAGGCAGGAGAATGACTTGAACCTGGGAGATGGAGGCTGCAAGAGCAAAGATCATGCCATTGCACTCCAGACTGGGTGACAGAATGGGACTCCATTTCAAAAATAAAGTAAAATAAAAAGTAGAGAAATTAGCCTGGATTGTTTGGATGAGCCCACTGTGACCACATAAGCCCTGAAATGCAGCAGAAAAAGGCAGAAGAGTTAGGGAGATGCAGCAGGAGATATGGGGCAGATGGGGAGGGGAGCCCAGGGAGATTCAAAGCATGAAAGGGAGTTGGCTCATCATGACGTGCCTTGAAGATGGTAGAAGGGGACCAAGCAGGCAGCCTCTAGAAGCAGAGAAAAACCCCAGCTTACAGCTTACCAGGAAATGGGGACCTCAGTCCTACAGCTGCATGGGACTGAATTCTGCCAACAACCGGAATGTCTTGAAAGCGATCCTTTCCTAGAGCCTCCAGAAAGGAACTCAGCTCTGCTTATACCCTGTTTCACTTTGTGGCTTTCCTGGTTTTCTCTTCCTGGTTTTATAATTTACCTCATTTTCTGACTACGCAACTGTGAGCTAGTAAATGCATGTTGTTTTAAGCCATTTAATTTGTGGTAATTTGTTCCAGGGACAATAGAAAACTAATGCAATCTCAAACATATGTAAGCATAACTTCCTATGCCAAGTACTCGTACCTTTTTGCTTGTACGCCTCCCTCTGCCTAGATGGTGCTTTTCTTATTCCTTAAGGTAAGCCCTTCTCAGTCTTTGAAATAACCATGTCACCTCTTTCAGGAAGCTTCCCTCAATAGGGTTGAGTGTAATTTAGGTGCTCTTACTCTGCACTGCAATAGAAACCTATTTATAGCTCAATCTTTGAATTTATATACAGGTAATCATTGATTTATTTGTCTGTATTCCCCTTCAGCCTTAAATGCCTTTTGATAAGAGCTGACATCTTGTCTTACTTTGCATTATCAGTGACTATTCTAGTATCTAGTCCTGGTAGTAATACAAAGCATGATTGCTGAAACAATGGTTGAAGGAACAATGGTTTCTAAGCTGAGATCATGAGCTGAATCAAAATGTTCCATCACGAAAATTAGATAAAGATTTTTTCCTATTTATAGAAAAAATACAGTGATAAAAATTCCCAATTTCAAACCTTTGTCCTATAAGTTATATTTCAGATTTTGCCACCTGCTGTTGCATATCTTCTAAGAAGAGCAAGTCTATAAAAAGCAGAACAGAAAAGCGAGTTATTAAAAATAACAAAACAAAGCAAAAATCATTAGGAAAAGACATTGGTGCTTAAAAAAAGCCTTTGTTTTTCTCATGAACTCCTATTTATGGTTGTGAATTTATATTGTATACATATTATTTAGTCATGTTTTACTAGTTGGTAAAATTATTCCTAGTTTTCATGATACAAATATTCCAGTATTTCACCATGTGCAATGAATAGCACTGACTTAGTGGTGCTCTATTCTCTGAATCAAGTAGATGGTCTTTGCTCTATCTGGATTTGGGGTCTTTTTACTTCTTTTTAACATGATGCTCAAGAAAATATGGTCTGGTTAATGCTTAAGATGAAACAGTTTATATAGTTCTGCTCATTTTCAGACCTAAAAGACATACACACACACACATACACACACACACACACACGTGCTCCTACTTTCTTATAGTGTTATTATTAGTGCCTTTTCTCACATGCATTCTACCACCCATTCTAACCCAAAGCAGCACTTTTAAAACATGTAATCAGAATGTTCTGTAGCAATTTGTGACAGAAAATAATAACATATCCAATAGAAATTCCTAAAGGTGTTTCAGCAGGTGGAATGCAGAATGATCAGCAAATGATTTGGCTAGAACCTCTGCCAAAACCTCTGCTTTTGTGAAAAGGGCCATTGGGAGTCCTGATAATGAGATGTGGTTAGGATTTTGACATCTGCTCTTAAAGATATTACTGGAAGCCCTTCCAGGACCAATACTGACAGCTCAGGAACTCCTTTTGACTTGCCTTTCCAAGGAATCTTATGCCTCAAAGAAAGTAATCAGAAGATTTGTTTCCTCCAGAAAGCCAGGGTTGGCAAACCGAGCAAGACTGGTCTAGGGAGCCTGATATCCTTCATTCTACAACTTGTTTGTTTAATTGATAGCCAACTATGCAAATTCTCTCTGAGCTGTTAAATGCACATGGAAAGATGCAGAGAGGGCAGCATACATGTGTGAATTACTGCCAAACATCTCCATATGTTGTGTCACACGTAACCAGTTTTCCTATGGAAAGGGATAGGTGAAAATGAGAATGATTTACTCTCACAATAGCCTATTTTTGCAAGGAGCATATGTTTAAAAAATCTAGTAATAGTCATAACTCTGCTCAGTTTCATGTAGCTTTGAGTTACCACATGGTATATCCTGGAAGACTAATTTTACTGTGTCTAATATTAGGACTACCTTAGCACTCTTCACTTTATAATGATCCTGTGAAAGAAAAAAAGGAATAAGAGTTAATAATTTATACATAAAAATTTAGACCATAATGGCACTAAAAAAGCAAAATGGATTTTGTCTCCATTCTCCCAAAGCATCGTTGTCCTGTGCATGTGTTCTTGGTGCTTTGGAAGCACATTAACACTTAAATTCTTGAGAGGTTACACGGTAGTGATTCCCTGAAGCAGTTACCCTACGTTTAAGCAGGCCTACCCTATTCCTTGGGAGTCATTTCAACAGTAGGAGAACCTGGGAGTATGTATAAAATAATCTTATGCTAAACCAGCAGTAATTTTATATTTAGCCATCCTTACTTAATTCTCAAGGCAGACAAGTTTTCTACTACGTATTAGTTTCTTGCACAGATGGACTCTCACTAGGGAGGCTTCTTATAACTATTTAATATGTATGTGCTTTTTCATTATATCCAGACTTATATTTGCTTATTTATTTCCTCCATATCAGTCTAATCCAGATGGACAAATGTAAATGGGAAAAAAATCAAGATCATCATGATCTTTAATATTTTCATCTGTTTTTTGATCTATATGCTTATCAAAACAAAATTCTTATTTCTCTATTTTTAAAAAGTATATTATGCCTTTTAGAACTTGTGCTGATAGCCTGATATTCACTTGTTAATTTAATTACTTATCAAATATTTGAAAGTCCCTGGGACAACAGCTATATATTTTTAATGCTTAGCACTCAGTAATGTTTTTGCATTAATACTATGTGCTAAGGAAATTCAGATTGAATAAGATGGGATCTCTAACCTGGAGGAATTTCATAGTCTAATGGAGACAATGGATATGTTGCATTTGTGCTGGGTCTTGAGTTATAAACAGGATTAAATCAAGGAAGCAGCCACTTCTCAGGCAAAGCACCATGTCCTAATGTTTCAGTCATCTCCTGAAATAACCCTTTTGGCCACCAGTATTTGTTTTTTTAGATGGCTGCTTCAGGTAAGGGGTACAGTACACACTCTGTAATATCTCTTAGGATATTAGAGACCCTCTGTAATATCCTAAGTGACTCATATGGAGCTGTCACCAATGATTTACTTACCATTGATCTATCTATTCACTACCTCTAAGGAAGAATGGATACAGCAGACTTTCTATTTCAAGAGCATTTGATGAAATAAAAGCTTTTTTCAGGTGGCTCTGAGAATGGATTAAGAGAATCCAACCTGGTATTTGTAAGAAGATGTACCTAGAGCCTCTTCTAGGACACATTTGAAAGGGGGATATAAAATACAATAAAATAGTTGTAGATAACCTTAATGAGGCAGAAAGGCATAAACACAAGCCTTAAAGATCACATTAAATAAGCTGGCCAGTGTGAGCTACTTACATGTCCATATCTATTATCTATTGCTGATTTGGGGTTCTCTTTTAGGCCTGCAAATCTGTTTTCTCTTTCAATGACTTTGATCATCTTCTATCTGAACATCCAATAAGTGATTTCAGCTTTGCCTTTCTGCTTATCTTTTGCAGCTAATCCTGATCCATTTTTCCTTATTGTTTTTCTGGTACCAATTTTAGTCTTGCTACATCTTACTGCTTAACTGTTTCAAGGGGCCCATAACTTGATAATGAGACAGGATGTGAGAGTATTGGAAGATTATTGTGGTTTCTAGAGTAAGTCAGCCCTAACTATGCCATTCCTGGGGGCCAGAGAGCAAAGGAGGTTCTTGTCAGGCACCAGTTATATCTTATCTCTTGTCTTCAGAGGTCAGTGGGTAGATAGAGATAATCAGCACACTTTAGTAACAAGCTTCCTTGCTCCTACTGCTCTGTTTGTTGTATATAATATCTCCCACCTGCTGTCCATTTTGCTCAAATGTCATCTCAATGAATTTAGCCTTACCACCCCAAGTACAATTGCAACCATTCCCCTCCTCTGCTCCCACCTCCCACAGCACTCCCACTTGTCTTAGCAGGCTTAATTCTTTTTCTTTTTTTCATGTCGTTTGTTGCCTTGTAACATATTATGGAACTTATTTATTGTGTTTACTGTTTAAGTATTTTCTTCCCACTAGAATGTAAACTCTGTAATTTTTGTTTGTTTTTATTGATGTAGCCCAGGAGTCTAGAAAAGTGCTTTAGCATGTAACAAATTAATTTTTTATTGGTACGTAATAGATGTACATATTTTCAGGGTACACATGATAATTGGATACATTCATATAATGTGTAAAGATCAAATCAGGGTAATTGGGATATATACCACCTTAAATATTTATCTTTTCTTTATGCTAGGAATATTTGAATTATTCTCTTCTAGCTATTTTGAAATGTACACTCGATTATTATTAACTATAGTCACCCTATTGATCTGTCAAACAATATGTCTTATTTCTTTTAACTATATGTTTAATTTTTAATACTTATTAAATATATGAATGAATAACTCCAATATCCACATCATTGCCATCATTCAGAATAGACTTATTTTGCATTCTTAATTCTTATTTCAACTATATATGTTTGCTAAGAATCTTTCTTTTAATCCAGTGTTACTGCAGAAAATGATATTTCTCTGTTCAGTATGAAAGGATTAGCTATCACAGTGAAAAAGAATATAAAGATATGTGAGAATGGCTTTGAGAAGCTAGAGATGCTAAAAGAATGTTAGATTTGCTTCTATACAATAGTAACCTCCAGGCAATAAAAGTATTTACCTTAGGCTCATGTTATCATGAGTATGAATTTTATTAACTTACTTGTTATGTACAAAAGGAGATGACAGCATGCTACATCTGAAAGAAAAAATAAACTTTTGCCTTGTGTCTCCTCCAGAAAAAAACGAAAACCTCAGTAACCTGCAGAGCTTAAAGATCATTTACGTAAAAGGGAAAGGAAAAAGGTTCAGAAGCCTTAAACAGGCAAAGTGAAGCAGCAATATATTGCCATTCCTCAGTACTTAAGGAGAGAACTTAGAAGTCCTGTAAAATCAACTTGTCTGCATCACTCCAAGGAGATATAGTAGTGATTATAGAAAAAAAATAGTTTTATAAATACAAATACATAGTTTAAGTCATTTCTTCTAAAGTCTTGGAAATTATATGCTAGATGAGATGGCTGAAAATTATATGAAATTGTGGAGTTACCTGTTTTTACATGACTAGTAACCAAGCATGATTTTTTGACAGAAGGTTCACAGGCCTATGCCAAAATCTGATTAAATTGCTCAATTAAGTAAGAAGAGATGACAAACAAGAATAGCTGTAGGCCAAGGATTGGTCCACATGAGCTGTGCACACAGTATGGATTCAGAGTATGGAAGTGTCCATCTAGGGAAAGTAATAATGAAAATGGCCACTGAAAGAATGGCCATTTTTGTTCTGCCACTTTTGTAATAGCCTAATATTTTTTAGTAGCACTCAAAATGCTAAGGTTTTGGGAAAGGCAACTTTGGATTTGGAGAGTGGTTAATTGTACACGAAATAATCTTGTTTGTTGAATTTCTTATGCTGTTAAGCCACATAGCTATAAAGGAAAAATAAATTTTAGTATATTGTCTCTTCAAGCTATGCTTCTCAATGAAGGGTGTATAGCAAATCATCTGTAGGAATTTCGAAAAAATACAGAGTTCTGGGTTCTACTTCATAGAACCCAAATGCCCTGGGGTGAGGCTCGGCAACTGTGTGCCAGGAGCATTGCTCAGGTGATTCTGATGCCTGTTGCTGACTTGTAGTTGCTACAGAAAGAGAACCCACTTAACTTCAGGTCTAGACAAATGGAAAATGTGGAGAAGAAAATAGAGGATAAGTAACTGTGTCAGTTAAACACACTTCTGAGATTTACAGCTCCTTATTCACAATTCTGAAATCTTGAAAGCGTTGAAAGCCAGAAAAGAAAAAAATAAGGCTTCATGAAACCTGCCCAGCCCTCATCCAGTTTCTGGCACAACCGTATCTGAACTGACATGAGGCTTTTCATGATCTGTATTTATCCCAACAAGTGTGAAGAGATATGTGTTTTGTTACAGAAGCATGAATGTATTTCTTATGGAAGTTTTACTTGATAAACTGTATATGTGCACTCTCTCTCTATATATATATAGAGATACATACATATATATATAAAAAGTATATATGTAATATATATACTAGTAATGTGTATACTATATATAGTAGTCTATGCTAATATATATAATATATGTATATATATATATATATTAGTCTATTCTCACACTGCTAATAAAGACATACCTGAGACTGGGTAATTTATAAAGAAAGAGGTTTAATTAACTCACAACTCAGCGTGACTAGGGAGGCCTCAGGAAACTTACAATCATGGTGGAAGGGGAAGAAAACACATCCTTCTTCATGTGATGGCAGGAAGAAGAAGAATGAGTGCCCAGCAGAGGGGAAAGCCTCTTATAAAATCCATCAGATCTCTTGAGAATTAACTCACTATCACAAGAGCAGGATGGGAGAAACCACTCCTATGATTCAATTATCTCTGACTGGCCCCTCCCATGGCATGTAGGGATTATAGGAACTACAATTCAAGATAAAATTTGGGTAGGGTCACAGCCAAACCATGTCTATCTATCTATCTATGTATCTATGTATCTATGTATCTATGTATCTATGTATCTATCTATCTATCTATCTATCTATCAATCATTTATCTATCTATAAACTATATACATATAGCTGTATATATACCATTTTCTCTTCTAGAATCTAAAGAATTTTAGATCTTAAAGGGTATCTGGTCTCAATAAGTTTTGAATAAGACATGGTAGAGTTGTAGTAATGACTTCAGTTGACATTTTGTTCTGTCCTACTCAGATGATTTGAATATATTTTACTGATTCTAAATTTTTTGAGGGCAGAAACTCTGTATGCTCACCTTATATAATAATGACCATACATATTGGGTCATTTAAAATAGTACCTCATCCAGGTCTCACAACAATCACGTCACGAATGCAGGGCTCACTGTTCCAAGGATGCGAGTCAATGAGCTATCACAATGCTTAGTGGAGGGGCACAGAATTAATAATCCATGAGTATTTAGTAAACTGAATATTGTTTTAAATTGAATTGAACCACTACATTTTTTTCTATAAGTAATAGAATACATTCAATGTGTGCTGGTCAAAAAAACTTTAAATGGGAAAATATTTAATAAATACTTTTATAAAATATATAGACATTTTGTAAATCCTATGAGCAAATGTAAAAGGTCAAGGGATACAAATTTTATTGATGTATGTATGACCAGAGTCAGCTTTAAGCATTAAATTTAATGTATAAGGGTAGGATTGATACTAATCACACTTATTTTGATAAACACTTATTTTTATAAACTTCCCTCTAATGATATATACTCAATCTTAGAGGAGTATACCAGTAATGTGGGAAGTGGGTTTGGGATAAAGGGTGCAGGGTGGTCAAATGTCACCCTCACTCCTTCTCCATCAGTGAGGTCTTCAGCAGCTGAGCCAGTGGTCCACTCCCAGAACCCGAGGTCCTCTGCACCTGAGACTTAGACATGTGATTCCTGCTCTGATTGCACTGCCTTTCAGGACCTACTGGATGCTTACTGTTTTCGATGTTTGCATAAGGAGATTACCATTTTCCAAATGCTAGTATAAGCAAAGGGAGAAGACCAAATAAAATGGACTAATTTGGCTGCAGTGCTAAATTGTTCTGTGCAAATCATGAAACTTCTCTGTGCCTGCTTCACCATTTGTGAAATAAAGATTGTCAAACTGGGGTGACACTGAATGGTGATGAGTACAAATGAACTGAAGTTTCCAAGAGTCCTTTGAAAGTTATTGTATATTTAATGTAGGTGAAGTATTGGTTGAATGCACTGAATAAATAAAATGTTTTTACAAAAAATCTGAAAATATAAAATAATTAGTTTGAAAAAATATTACTTCATTAAATATTGTTAACATTAGTGAAATACACACATAATCCATTTGCTAAGAGCTTGGACTTTGGGATCAGGCATGATTGTATTTAATCTGCATCCTGGCTCTGCTGTACTGTGACACTGAACCAGCTATCAAGCCTCTCCAAGCTGTCTGGTTATATTTTCCTGTTCTATAAAATTGGGAACATAGTAATGCCTGGATCATGGAAAAATATGTTAATTAGTTGTTAATAAATATATTGTAGGTCCTAAAAGGTACAAAGTGAAAACTTGGTTAGCCTTTCCCTTCTTCAGAGAAATAAAGGTAGAATTGAGGTATGTGTTGGGAGGGGAGACACTTCTTAAGTATAACCAGACTTAGAATCTGTAGGGTTTATTTGGCTGTGCACCTTTGAAAATCATTAAATATCTGTATTCTTTCTATAATTAATTATTTCTGGACTTTAAGAATACCTTTTTAGGACTAATGATGAAAACTTGAATTCTTTGTTAAAACATCTTGTGTTCTACAGTGCTAAAATGAGGGTGAGAGAAAGAGTATGGACAAATTGAACTGTTCCTAAGAATACAGTGGACAAGATAACCAGGAAAAAGCAACAGCAACAATTTCCCAATACAAAACACTTTGGCTATATAATTTTTTAAAATAAAACAGACAGATAAGAAAAACAACAATCTTTTCAAAACCATGGTCTTTTGTACAAAAGTAAAGGATATCTTTAGAGACCAAAAATAAAGTGTGACTCAAACCCAGACAGGTAATGAGTGGGACTGTGACTGGCTTGAGGGCATCTGCCAATGCTAGTGACTTAGAGCACTTGTTTTTTCACTCATGTGAAACAAAACCCAAGGGCTCAGACAAAGCCTGTTGTCAAATCAGAAGCAACCGATATAAGGCCAGGAACCTTGAATAGCTACACTCTCAGTGAAAAATCAAAAAACTACCTTAAATAAAAAAGGTGCTTTGGAAACTTGGTTGTCTTGTCAGAGATCCTAGAGAGAGGAAAACATAAAGTATCCCCTGAGAATTCATAATATTCTGTTCCTCAAGTGAGTTGATGGCCCAAAGTCTCACTACCTGTAGGCTTAAAAAACTCCACATAAAAATTTATTTTGGAGAGATCCCAGGTTGGAAGTTTCCTTAGTCCCTTCACAGAACGAAGCAAAAATTCTCTCTGAGGGAACACACTAACAAATCAGTCCTTAAAATATCTCCACAAATAAATTACTGATAAACATGACTGCATAATCAAAAATTACAAAACACAGAAACAAGTGTCATGAGAAACAGCAGTAAATACAACTAGCAGAATCAGACCCACAAAGATTTTAATTATTAGAATTATCTATATAGAACATAAAGTAATATATGCAAATAAATAAAGAGGAAATTGAAAATATGGGTGAGGAATGAAAGACTGAACCATTTGAAAATGACCCAAACAGCACTTTTAGGAATAAAAATTTTAAATGATTGAAATGAAAAGTTCAGTTGTGGGTTAAAGAGCATGTCAGAAAAAGATAGAGAATATGTTTAATATGTTTTTAAATGTAAGCAAACATTTATCATATTAAACAGCTACCATAGTGATTTCTTTCTGAAAAAGCTTAAGCAAGTGTTAACAAAAGTCAAATGGAACTGAAATTCTGGAAAAATTTCCATAACATTTGGGAAGGAGGGTTAAATAATCACAAATTTTTCAAATTGGTGGGAGTAGAATGGTGATAGTGATTAGTTCCGTTTTGCTAATTTAAGTATGCAGAGTGAAACTTTTAGGACAACTTCCTAGTGAATAGAAATCCAAACCAATATAGAAGAAAGGAAGAAATGAAATGAAAATAAAATCTCAGGGCTGGGTGTGGTATAATCCCAGCACTTAATCCACTTAATCCCAGCCTGTAATCCCAGCATTTTGGGAGGCTGAGGCAGGCAGATTGCTCGAGCTCAGGAGTTCGAGAACAGCCTGGGCAACATGGGGAAACCCTGTCTACAAAAGATACAAATATTATTCGGGCATGGTGGCATGGCACACACCTGTAGTCCCAGCTACTTGGGAGGCTAGGGCAGGAGGGTCACTTGAGCCCAGGAGGCAGAGGTTGCAGTGAGCCGGGATTGAGCCACTGCACTCCAGCCTGGGTGACAGAGGAAGACCCTGTCAAAAATAAAATCTCAATTAATCTGAAAGAAAGCACAAAGAAAAGTTTGAGCACAGGAGCATATAAAATGAAGTGGTAGAAAAAATTATGTTAGTAAGCACAATTAATGTAATTTTTCTGTTAAAGAGCAAAGATTAGCAGGCTAGCTTAAAACATTTCCATCTATATGCTGTGCATTAGTTTTCTACTGCTGCATAACAAGTTACCATAAACTTAACAGCATTAAACAAGACACATTTGATAGCTCACTCTTCTGTAGGTCAAGTCTATGTGGGCTCCACTGGGTTCTCTACTTAGGTTCTCATAAATCTGAAATCAATTACTGGCCAGACTTGGCTCTTTCCTGGAGGAGCCCGGAAGAAACTGATTCCCAGCTCATTCAGCTTGTTGGCAGAATTCAGTTCCTTTTGCTTGTAGGGCTGAGGTCCCTGTTTCCTTTCTGGAAATGGCCCTGACCACCTTAGGTCTTTTCAAATTGTCTCTTCCATGTCAGCAAAGGAGAGCATCCCTGCATTGAATCCCTCTTTAGCTTCCAATATCGCTGACTTCTACTGCTTTTTAAAGGACTCATATGAGTAAATTAGTACCACCCAATAATCTTTCTTTTGCTGCTTATCATAGTCACAGGTTCCACCCAGAACCAAAGGAAAGAGGATTACACAAGAGCAAGGGCCATAGGAGGTCATTCTCGGAATTCCATCTCACGTATACTGTTCTCAGAGTCATGTTTAAAACGTAAGGTAATAATGCCTGGAAAACATATACCAGGAAAATACGACCTAAAGCAAAGTTGATATAGTTATATTGCTATCTAGCAAAATAGACTTTTGACAGGAAACAAAGCATTTTTTGGATTAAAGAAAGATACTACATAATTTTTTTCCATTTATTCTAAATTACAATTCAATGTGGTGCACCATAGTTTTCTTATCAGTTTTCTCAAGTGTCAGGCAGAAAGGGAAGAAGGAGGGGTGAGGCTTAAACGTTGTAAGCAATCAAACATCAAAAAAAATGGAGTCATTTTTCATACTACAGTTATGATGATGTTGGGAGAAACTTTGGGAAATATGACTGTAGTGTATTTGGGACTTTATATCAATATGCTTAGAAGCAGAGAAGTAAAATGAACAACTTGAAGAAATACTGGAGCCCTGTTGTTCACCTCACCTCCTCTCCAATCTAAATTCTGACATTTTCTGGTTGGTAACCAGTGTCTCATCACTCCTAGTCACTGCTCATGTCCTTCATCATGATAAAGAGTCTTTCCTTTTGGCCTGTGTATGTGAAGATGCTCTCATTTTGATGTTGGCTTTGGCTATTGGTAAATCAGTATATCCTGAACCATATTCCATGGGCAGTAAAAGTTCTCAAACATTAGATCTGCTTTTACAAATTAAAAGAAATTCAATATCTTTCCATCCTGTCACTGAATGAACCACCATAGGAAATTTCAAAGCATATGTTAAATTATGGGTTTTCTTAATATTGAAAGCTTGGCATTAATTAGCTATACATACTGAGAAAGTGCCAAATACTTGCTTATAATTTCACCTAAAATATTGTTCCTGATGTGAACCAGTATATGACCACAATATACTGACCAATATATGACCACATTTTCCTCAATGAAATTGAATAAAATATCAACCAAGTCAGGAAAATAATATTTCAGTGATAGGGAAATTCTTCCCTAATTGTCTCAATTGACTTTCTTAGTTGCACAAGGAACTAAAAGAATGTTGGCCATGATGACAATTATACCAGGACCTTTATTGAAGTATTTAAAAGATAATTAAGGAAATCTATGAAAATCCTATTTCTGGTGGCATATTTTGCTGTAATTTTCATGAGATGGGAGACACTACCAATGTGGGACTATGGTATTACTATTATCTTCAAGAGAAGAGATGAAAAATCTACCTACTAAATGCTGTTAAACAATACTTAGCAGCCGGGCTTGGTGGCTCACGCCTGTAATACCAGCACATTGGGAGGCCGAGGCAGGTGGATCACCTGAGGTCAGGAGTTCGAGACCAGCCTGGTCAACATGGTGAAATCTCATCTCTACTAAAAATACAAAAATCAGTGGGGTATGGTGGCACACACCTGTAATCGCAGCTACACAGGAGGCTGAGAGAGGAGAATCAGCTTGAACCCTGGAGATGGAGGTTGCAGTGAGCCGAGATCGTGCCACTGCACTCTGGCCTGGGCATTAGAGCGAGACTCCATCTCAAAAAACACACAAACAAACAAACAAAAAAACAAAAAAGAAACAAAAAACCCCTTAGCATTCCATTTATGAAACACTTTTCTTGTTTCATTTATGTCATAAAGATAGGTAGTCAGATAAACCCAATGTTTAGTTTACCACATATACTGAATATTAAACAAAATGTTTCTTCAAAATTATCTCTCAAAAGAGCTGAAACAGTTTTATGTTCAAACTCCTACAGAATCTCCTATTACATTTATTTTATTTTGAACAAAGTTGTATTTGGGGAAGACATTAATAGAAAACATTGTTAATTAAAAACTGGCCTTAAATGTTATTTAGGTCATCTGATGGATGCTGTTAAAAAAGGAAATAAGCCTCTCATGGAAATACTAATTATTTTGGGTGATATATGCTCAAATTTGCCAAAAATCTGTGTTATTGCAAATGGGTCTCTTAGAAATCACTTTAAATAACAATTCAGAAATTTTGTTTTAAAATAGAGAAGTTTTGGCAATCAACCAAAATAACACAGAGAACAGGAATCAAGACTAAGTGACATATCTAACTCTGAATCAGTCTGTAATGGAGGGTTCCCAAATGCAGTGACGGTCAACTATGTTTCAAGACAATGAAAAGAGGAAACATGATGGTTACTGATCAAAGGCAAAGTTGGTAAAGGACAGTTCTTCAACGTAGGTGCCAGACTCTAAAAGCCCTGGCACAATGCGGGTAGAGTGTGCTGGCTGAGTGGGTCCTGCCACCCCTCAACATGAGCCTCTTGGATACAGAAAGTCTGGAAAAAACTCACATCATTCAGATGTCAATCAGTCCCAAAGGAACTAGCGTGAGAATTTTGTTACCAAGAAGAAAAAAGGAAGAAAGTAATAGGAAAATCCAGCAGAAGTTGGAAGAGTCCTCCACCAGAAAATGCTACCAAGGATGAGAGGAAAATGATGACCAAACATATTATATTGAATTTTTTAAAATTAGGGAAGTAATTGCCTTTTAAAATGAGGTTTCAAAGCAATGAGGTTTCAAAGCAATGGCATAAGAATTCAGAGAGGATGATGTGAGACAATAGAAGATGAAACAAGAGATGGTGGACTCAGGAAAGAAACATGGAAGAAAGAAAATTAGATAAATAAAGGTCAAATTGAAATCTCTACAAATATCACTTGACACACTCCAAAATCCTCAGTATAGATCCTAACTCAATGAGCAGAATTGAAAGCTAATAAGGAATGTAGACATAGAGGACAGAGAAAACCAGCATATACATAATTGTTGTCCCTAAAAAATATAACTAAAGTAATGGAAAATAAAAGTCATGGATTAGGATAAGATTCCAAAAAGACTGAACAGAACAAAGGAAAACTTGAATTCTTAGATAGAAAGGGCAAATCATGCCTAGAAAATTGACACAAGTCAGTAAACTTAGCAAAATTATTCTACTCAAACTATAAAAAGAATACTTTATAAAACTAATTTACCTGGAAAGATGGAAAAAAATAATTTCAGGTTCAGTTTTCTCACTTCTTAGCATCAACAATGTTAAGGCAATAAAGGAATGCCTCCAGTTTCTTAGGGAAAAAATGTGACCCAATAATTTTAAACTCAGCCTAATTATTGGCCAAGTGTTTTAAAAATAAGCAATTTGGTTGTAGGCTATATCGTTGTCTTGCCAATTTAGTTTTAGGGTCAAGTTTAAAAGAAATACATAACACCCAATTATAAAGCAGAATGTAGAAATATTCCCAAACCCTAAGAACATAAAAATTTAATATAGTGTAAGAAAGTAAAATATTTTTATTTTCTCATTTTTATAGATGAGGGGAGAAGATATCACGTGATATCTTTATATCATGTGATATATCATATCATGTGACATCTTTATATATATCATCTTTATATATCAAGATGATATCTTTTATATATCAAAGATGATAAATAAAATAGGAATATAAGATATTCAAAGAGTTAAATATGTTAATAGGAAAAATAATAAAATAGGGTAGTGAAGGGGAAGAAGACAAAAGGGGAGGAAACAGAAATAAAATTTTCTTGTCTATGCTCATAGTAGGGAGTAAGTAAAATCTAAATAAATAGAAAATATTAATACATGCCTAAATGAAGTCTAATTATAAAGATAATAATTAGAACAAAATAGAAACCTTTCATATTTTAGAAGAATGCACATAAAAAGGTATGATGTTTCTTTGATGCCTAGTTTGTTTATTTTTAACGTGAAGCCATGTTGAATTTTATAAAAAGCCATTTCTGCATCTATTAAGATGATCATGTGGTAACTGTTTTTAATTCTGTTCATGTGATCCAGTAAATGGATCATATTTATTGATTAGCATATAATGAACCAAACTTGCATCCTAGGAATAAAGCCTACTTGATTGTGGCGGATTAGCTTTTTGATATTCTGCTGGATTTGTTTGCTAGTATTTTGTTGAAGATGTTTGTGTGTATGTTCATCAGGGATACTGGCCTACAGTTTTCTTTTTTCATTGTGACTCTTCAAGGTTTTGGTATCACAATGATGCCGGCCTCATAGAATGAGTTACGGAGATATTCCTCTTCCTTGATTTTTGGAATAATTTCAGTAGGATTGGTACTAGCTCTTCTTGTATGTCTGATAGACTTTGGCTGTGAATCCATCTGGTCCAGGACTCTTTTGGAAGTGGTAGCATTTTTTTTTTTTTTAGATGGAGTCTTGCTGTGTCACCCAGGCTAGAGTGCAGTGTCACCATCTCCGCTCACTGCAGCCTCTGCCTCCAGGGTTCAAGCAATTCTCCTGCCTCAGCCTCCCGAGTAACTGGGATTGCAGGTGTGTACCACCACGCCTGGATTTTTTTCTTTTTCATATTTTTAGTAGAGACAGGGTTTTGGTATGTTGGCCACGCTTGTCTCAAACTTTTGACCTCAGGTGATCTGACCATCTTGGCCTCCCAAAGTGCTGGGATTACAGGGGTGAGCCACCACACATGGCCTTTGTTGTTGTTGTTGTTGTTGTTGTTGTTGTTGTTGTTACTGATTCAATGTTGAAATTTGTTTTGGTCTTTTCAGGATTTCAGTTTCTTCCCGGTTCAATCTTGGGAAGTTATATGTTTCCAGGAATTTATCCATTTCTTCAAGTGTTTCTAATTTTTATACATAGAAATGCTTACAGCAGTCTGTGAGGTTTTTCTGTATTTCTGTGGGGTCAGTGATAATGTCCCTTTTGTCATTTCTAATTGTGTTGATTTAAATCTCTCTTTTTAACTTAATCTGGGTAGCACTCTATCAATCTTGTTTACTCTCTTGAAGAACCAACTTTTTGTTTCGTTCATCTTCTGTATGGATTTTCATGTCTCAACTTTGTTCATTTCAGCTCTGGTTTTGGTTACTCATTTCTCCTGCTAGCTTTGGGGTTGGTTTGCTCTTGTTTTTCTAGTCCTCTAGGTATGATGTTAGGTTGTTAATCTGAGATCCTTTTAACTTGATGTAGGTGATTAGCACTATGAAATTTCCAGTTAACACTGCTTTAGCTTTGTCCTAGAGATTCTGGTATGCTCTTTCTTTGTCTTCATTTGTTTCATAGAACTTTTTATTTGTGCCTTAATTTCACTCTGTACCCAAATGTCATTCAGGAGCAGATTGTTTAAGTTTCATTTAATTGTATGGTTTTGATACATCTTCTTGATATTGATTTCTATTTGTATAATGTTGTGGTTTGAGAGTGTAGTTGGTATGATTTTTCTTTTTTTGAATTTGTTGAGAATAGCTTTATGGCCAAGCATATGGTTGATATTAGAGTATGTGTCATGTGCAGCTGAGAATAATGTATATTCTGTAATAAGAGCCATCTATGGCAAACCCACAGCTAACTTCGTGCTTAAGGGGCAAAATGTGGATGCATTCCCCCTGAGAACCGGAACAAGACGAGGATACCCACTCTCATGACTACTATTCAAAATAGTACTGGAATTCCTAGCCAAAGCAATCAGGGAAGAGAAAGAAATAAAAGACACCCAAATAGGAAGAGAGGAAGTCAAATTCTGTCTCTTCTCAGACAATATGATTCTATACTTGGAAAACCCTAAAAGGCTCCTAAACTGATAAACAACTTCTGTGAAGTTTCAGGATACAAAATCAGTGTACAAAAATCAGCAGCATTTCTGTATGTCAATAATGTCCAAGCTGAGAGCCAAATCGAGAACACAATCTCGTTCACAATAGCCTCAAAAAGAAAAAAATACATAGGAATACAGCTAACCAGGCAGGTGGAAGATGTATCTACAATGAGAATTAGAAAACATTTTTGAAAGAAATCAGAGATGACACAAATGAATGGATAAACATTCTATGTTCATGAATAGGAAGAATCAATATTATTAAAATTGCCATATTTTCTGGAGCAATTTACAGATTCAGTGCTATTTCTACCATTTTTCACAGAATTACCCATAGTCTATTCTAAAATTCGTATGGAACAGTAAAAGAGCCCAAATAGCCAAAGCAATCCTAAGCAAACAGCACAAAATCAGAGGCATCACACTACGTGACTTCAAACTACACTACAAATCTACTGTAACCAAAACAGCATATTGGTACAAAAACAAATACAGAGACCAATGGAACAGGTTAGAGAACCCAGAAATAAAACCATACACCTACAACCATCTGATCTTCAACAAAGTTGATAATAACAAGCAACGGGGAAGGGACTCCCTATTCAATAAATCGTGCTGGGATAACTGGCTAGCCATATGCAGAAGAACGGAACCGGCCCCTTCCTTTCACCATATACAAAAATCAACTCAAGATGGATTAAAGACTTAAATATAAGATCTAAAACTATAAAAACCCTAGAAGAAAATATAGGAAACACCATTCTGAACATAGGCATTGACAAAAATTTTATGATGAAGTTCCCGTAAGCAATTGCAACCAAAACAAAAATGGACATGTGGGACATAATTAAACTAAAGAGCTTCTGCCCAGCAAAATAAACTATCAATGGAGTAAATGAACAACCTACATGATATGGTTTTGCTGTGTGCCCACCCAAATTTCACCTTGAATTGTAATAACCCTCACATGTCAAGGGAGGTGCCAGTGGAGATAATTAATCATGGGGGCAGTTTCCCCCATACTGTTCTTGTGGTAGTGAATAAGACTCACGAAACCTGATGGTTTTATAAATGGGAGTTCCCCTGTACAAGCGCTCTTGTTTGTTACTATGTAAGTCATACTTTTGCTTCTCCTTTGCCTTCTGCCATGATTGTGAGACCTCCCCAGCCATGTGGAACTGTGAGTCCATTAAACCTCTTCCTTTATAAATTACCCAGTCTTGGGTGTGTCTTTATTAGCAGTGTGAGAACAGATGAATACACTACAGAATAGGATAAAATACTTGCAAAACATCCATCTGACAAAGGTCTGATAGCCAGAATTTATAGGGAACTTAAATAAATCAACAAGCAAGAAAACAAATATATAATCTCATTAAAAAATGGTCAAAGGACGTGAACAGACACTTATCAAAGGAAGACATACACATGGCCAACAAGCATATGAAAAAAAAGCTCAACATCACTAATCAATAGAGAAATGCAAATCAAACCACAATAAGATACCATCTCACACTAGTTAGAATGGCTATTAAAAAGAAAAAAAATGACAGATGCCAGCTAGGCTGCAGAGAAAAATGAATGCCTATACGCTGCTGGTGGGAATGTAAATGAGTTCAGCCACTGTGAGAAGCAGTTTGGAGATTTCACAAAGAACTTAAAATAGAACTAATATTTGACCTTCCAATCCCATTACTGGGCATATGCCGAGACCAGCTCTGTCATGGAGACCCTAACCCAGAGAAGCTAAAGGAATTAAGACAAAGACACAGAAATGGAGTGCAAAGTGGGAATTAGGGGGCTGACAGCCTTCAGAGCTGAGAGCCATGAACAAAGTTTGACCCATATATTTATTGACAGCAAGCCAATGATAAGCATTATTTCTTTTAATTTTATTTTATTTTGTTTTTTTTTTTTATTATACTTTAAGTTCTAGGGTACATGTGCACAACGTTAGATTAGCTAAAAGCATTCCTTATGGGAAACAAAGGGACAGGCTCTGCCTTGTTATCTGCAGCAGGAACATGTCCTTAAGACACAGCTCGCTCATGCTATTGTTTGTGGTTTAGGAATGCCTTGAGCAGTTTTCTGCCCTGGGTGGGCCAGGTTTTCCTTGCCGTCATTCCGGTAAACCAACAACCTCCAGCATGGGCATCATAACCATCATGAGCATGTCACAGTGCTGCAGAGATCTTGTTTATGGCCAGTTTCTCATGGCCTGTTTATGGCCAGATTTGGGGGCCTGTTCCCAGCAGGCGTATGCCTAAAGGATATAAATTGTTGTACCGTAAAGACAAATGCACATGGATGTTTATTGCAGCACTATTCACAATAGCAAGATGTGGAATCAACCTAAATGCCTATCAGTGGTGGACTGGATAAAGAAAATGTAATACATAAATACCATCAAGTACTATGCAGCCATAAAAAATAATGAAATCATGTCCTTTGCAGCAACATGGATGCAGCTAGAGACTATTATCCTAAGCAAATTAATAAAGGAACAGAAACCCAAATACTGCATATTCTCACTTATAAGTGGGATCTAAACATTGAATATATGGAGGCACAATGATGGGAACAACAGACACAAGGGCCTACTTGAGTGGGGAGGGTGAGAGGAGGGTGAGGACCAAAAACTTCCACCTATCAGATACTATGCTCACTACCTGAGTGATGAAATCACTTGTACAGCAAACCCCAGTGACACACAATCTACCCATGCAACAAACCTGCACATGTACTCCCTGAACTGAAAATAAAAGTCAAAAAATTTTTTAAAAAGGTATGATGGATGATTAAAGCAAGAAGAAACTATCTAAACAGCTTTATATGTGCTAATATTGAATGAAGTCAGTATATTGTTAAGTAGAAATAAATAAAATGACATACTATCAAATAAAATTTTATCTATTATGTTCATTAATATCCTTTATGTATATGCTTGTTTATTGATAGAATAACATTTGTTTATCTTAAATGATACTCCACCAATTAGTGGCCACCTCAAGAGTGACACTACATAGCCATAGTTATTTTTCTATTTTGGCCTTGTATCCCTAATAAATCAATATTTTACATGAATATCACATGCTTAGCATACAACTATATCAAATATGACTTTAGATACAGTATAGGTAGTACCTGCATGGGAATTAGCTTGTAATCAGGCTAAGAAGATAAGAATGGCAAAAGTAGAGAATCATACAGAATGTCAATTAATACTCAGTTTTGTCACACAAATATTTTACGAAGCCCTCTTAGACGACTGCAGCCTTCAGTGACCTCCTTCCTCTGATTTTTAACAGGAATTATAGACTGTATCATAGTTTAACATTAAATTATGTCTTTATCATTTTCTAATAGTTCAGTATATGATGGTCTTGTCTTTATAGAAAAGATTGATTGTCAAATCCTTTGACTCTAAATTCATTTGTGTGTTGTATTACTGATGTGAAGCAAAGTGATGGGATAGAAATCTCAGATACGAACAATAACACCCCAATAATTATTATACCACCTGCTAATATACATATTTTGTGCTCATAGGTGATTAATAAGAAAACGAGGTGCAGAGAGGTTAATTACCTTGCCCTAAATTAAAAAAAAAAACCTACTAAGAAATATATTTAGGGTTAGAACCCAGGCAGGCTGGCTCTGGAAATAGTGCACATAATGGTATAATAGATGTGTGACCTTGCTCTGTTATTTAACCTCATTGACTTCTCTTCCTCCATTGCTGAAAGGTGGAAAATAATGACTTACTTTACAAAGTTGCTGTGACTCTTAATAAGAAAAATCCATTAAGAGCTTTGTAATCCATGAAGCTGTATAGCAAATGTGAAGGATAACTCTCATCATTGCTATTTTCATGCTGTTGTTGCCTGGCATCCTATAGGCTCACCTCAAAGGAAAGCAAAGATTTCACTTAGATTTCTGTAGAGATAATTGTTTTTTACAATCATTTACTGACTTTTAAACCTCAAAATGCATGTTTTTGCTCAGATTGCACAATATGTGTTCTAAAATAAGTTATATTCTATTGAAAAAGATTATCTGACAAGCCATGATGCGGTGAGTGCCATAATGAGGTTCTGAGTTCTGTACAGAGACCTAGTAGAGAGGAAAGGGGAAGGGAAGGATTCTGAGACTCAAAGAGTTAAGCACATTTCTCCCAGCATAGAAAGATTTGCAATTTCAAATTCTAATACCTGCCTGTGAGAGAGGTATTCACAGGTTTTGTGTATTTATGCTACACAGAAACCTCATGGCATTGTCTTTAGTCTCCCTTTCTGGCATCTTTTCCCACAAAGACTGTCCTTGACCAACACCAGAAATGAATTTGATTTCTCTAATGCAGGAGATAATTGGATTTTTCTTTATGGAATGCATCCCTTTAATGACTGTCTCTGCTTCTGCCAATTTAGCTACAAGTGACCTGACATTGATCTGATGATATGAATTAAAATAAAGAGTTCGAGCTGGAGGTGGCAAAGATCAGCTGCCTGGCATCAGAAAGAATGTTTTTTTTTTTTTTTTTGCTTCATCTAACCATTTTCCTGAGAAAATGCTTTATCCTTGAATGTCATTTTTACAAAACATGCAGCTGTAGTAATTGGTCATACAGCAGCAGATTGTCTCCTTCTAGAAAATATAATAAGTATTTCCCAGAAAGTGCCCTGGAGAAAACATTGAAAATTGAATAAAACCCACCCAGTAATCATTCTGTTCCTTGGAAATATTTATTACCATGTTGATTCTTTCTGGAACAGGATAAATATTGCCTAAGAGAATTAATTAAATCTTTTAAAAGTCTGATGCAACAAGAAATATTTATTTACGTATTTATTCATGTAACCTTTAGGTTTTGTTAAAATATTTGACACTAGACCTGTTATTAAAGAAGGTTATAAAGGAACAGTGGCTGAAATTGTTGTATTTGGAAAAAACAGCAATTTCTTCCCCTAGAGAAGTTACGATATAAAGCTCTTTTTATACCTAACAGTATGTGAGATTTAAATTTCTCTATTTTCAACTTTATTCTGTTTTTCCAGTAACAATGTAATTCACTTGATTCATGGTTAATTTTTATTCTATCATCTTCCCCTTACTCCTTTTGATAAGTATCATGAATCATTTTGATGGAAAATACAATTCATGGGCATTAGTTTGAGTGAGAAAATATAATCCTGTAATTTAAAAGGATCAAGAAGAAAATAAACAGTTGAAAAAATCATCGATGAACTAGTTTCTCTTTAAAAATAAGCAAAAAGTGTTTTCCTTTTTGAATTCTTAATATTAGTTGCATTCACATTTGTATAGTGATTGACAGTTTAAAGAGAAATGAACTGAAAGTTTATATTAAAACCACGCATGATTGTTGAATCTTTTTTGATTCAACAGTGAAGCCACAAATTATTGTAGGCCCTATGTTAGATAGAGCCTACATAAATCTGTAGTGTTACTCAGTGAAGGGGAATGGAATAACTTTGGTTTTCATCAACCAAGAGAATCTTGGGAACTCTATTCCTAGAAATGACATTGAGAAATAATATGAAGAATTAAAATCAGATCTTTCCTGAAAACTGGAATCCTTATCCACCATTCTGATCGTGTCACCTAAGTGAGCATGTGAAGCATTGACATGCCGGTGAATGTTTCCAGAGACCATTTTGGATGACCCTGCTTGAGAATTGATGTGCCTTCCACAGGAAGTCCAGTATTATTGAAGGGGTCACTGATCTAAAAGGACTCCCCACTGAATCACAATCTTTCATCATAAATGATTAAATTTCACCCATTTCAAGGCCACTGTTGAAAGCTATACTTAAATGCAATGATAAAGCTTTAAGCACAAGAGAAAAATTTATTTTAGTAGATGACGAAAATTCTCTCTTACTCAATGCAGTAAACCTCATTTCGTTTCTGTTTTCATAAATTTGAATCTGTCTTGTCTGGATTTGAACATTATTAATTAAAATCATAAGTAATGGAATAGTGTTCTCTTCTCTTGAAGGGAAGGCAGATTTTCTGGGAATGGGAAAAATGTGCATGTGTATAACATACACACACATTTATGTAACACTTTTTTAAAGGAAATTTATTCTCCATCCTCATTGGATTTTTAAAATACCTTTCTAATAGATTAACTATTTATAATACTTTGGGCTTCTGCTGAAACCATTAATATGTGATGTGGTAGATGAGAAATGTACTTTGTTAATGGATCTTTAAAAACAGGCATTTATATCTTAATTTATTTTATCATTTCTTCTTGAACAAATATTTTGGTCTAGCATATAAAAATCCCTTTGACATTAGAAGGGGTAGAAAGATCTTCACCGGCAAGGATTTCAAAGCCTAGTGAAGAGAGAAAAAAGCATATAAGTAAGTAAAAGAGAAGGTAGAAGGTGATACATGACATGAGAAGGATGGGTCAAGAACCACAAGTTTTCTATAAGTGGGAGAGAACAGTGAAGACATCACAATAGTAATATGACTTAGGCCTTGGAAGATGGGCAGAATCTGTGCAGGTGAGGAAAAGAGGAAGAACATTTTTAGATGAAGGCACAGAATTGTGGGTGAGAGAATGCTAGCTAATTAGAATAAATATGCTGTAGAACTGGGTACAAGTACTTTACCACACATATAGCTGGAAGAAGTAAGGAAGAGGAAAAGAGAAGATAATATTTTGATTAATGATATCGCTAAAAATCTAGATATCAGGGAATGCTTGAGTTTTGGATTTAGACAAACTTTAAAAGAATATAGTATTTTATTTGTTACATATGCTTTGTTTCTATGGCACCGTCTTATATCCGGTAATCTTAATATTTAAAAAATTCTTAATATCTGACATGTTGAATGACTTTAAATGTGCTTATTCTGTATGTACAGTCGAAGAAACTATTAAAGTTTTTAATTGAAAGAAGTATATCCTAATTTTTGTTTCTGCATATGTTATAATGTTAAAACGAGTACTTATTCTGTTCTCAATAGAATGTAAATTATAGGCTTATAGTTAAATCTGATTTTAAGATTTCTGAAAGTGCTGAATAAGTTCCTTTCATTGCTTCAGGTCACTGATATGATGCTTCAGGACAAACCCTATCCTGACTGGGGAAAATCGGCAAGAGCTTTCTGGAAGAAAGGAAATGTTAGGATCACTTTATTCTGGTAGGAAATTGTTTCACTTATTTATTTCTGCCTTGCCTCATTCACTAAAGGACTTTAGTTGGATGTAATTTTCCTTACAATTATAGAATTCTATCTAGAGGGACATTTTAGGTAGCTACTATGCTCCATTAAAACCATTATCCTAATTATTTTATGAATTAATTTCTTCTTACGTATTGTGTATATTCACATTTATAAAACAGAAGTTTTGCTAATATAGTGATAGAATTAAGATTTGACCAGAGGTAAGTTCTTGACTCAGCAAAAACAAGCTGTAATTTTCATCAGTAAAATCTGATAGATGAAACTGTCTCCTATAAATACTAAATTGCCTAGTATATTTGACAGGATATGATTTTGCTCTGAGAAGTGATAATGAAAAGGAACCTCTTTACAAATCACATCTTCTACATTGGCATTTCTTCTTTATGTAGTTTCGTTTAGCTCTCCAGCCCAATCTTTGCAATTAAAAAACAATTCATGTCTTATGGAACTTTGTTTCTTGTGAAGTCACCATTATTTATGTGTATGTGAACAAGTTCAAACAGAAAAGATAGGAATGGAGAGGCAGCAAGAAGGGCACTTTCACATGGCTGTGGGACACTCCCCAAGCACAATGATTCTGTGTGATATACAGTTGAATAATTATATAATCCCAAGAAAAGTTATGTAAACTAACACTTATAAATGTTCTACAGTATTTCCCCCTTATCTATGGTTTTGCTTTCACTGGTTTCAGTTACCCTTGGTCGACTGCAGTCTGAAAATATTAAATGGAATGTTCCAGAAATAAACCATACATACATTTTAAATTGTGTGCTGTTCTGAGTAGTGTGATGAAGCCTCATACACTCCCGGGAGATCAATCATCTCTTTGTCTAGCGTCTATCCATGCTGTCGATGCTACCTGCCCTTTAGTTACTTAGTAGCTATCTCACTTATCAGATCTATTGTTAAGGTATTGCAGTGCTGTGTCCAGGTGATCCTTATTTTAGTTAATGATGGCCCCAAAGCACAAGAGTATTGATGCTGGCAATTTGGGTTAAGCCAAAGAGAAGTGATATGGCTTCCTTTAAGTGAAAAGGTGAAAGTTCTCTACTTAATAAGGAAAGAAAAAAGATCATACACTGAGGTTAACATATCGTATGCTGAGAAATATGGTAAGAATGGATCTTCTGTCCCTGCAGTTGTAAAGAAGGAAAAATGTTTGTGCATAGGATATATAGGGTTTAATACTATCCAGGACTTCAAGTATCCACTGGGGGTCTTGGAATGTACGCCCACCAGATAAGGGGGACTACTGTAATTGATTATAGCTGGCCCTGGTGTATATTATCCTGTATACCTGCCTTTTGAAACAAAAGAGAAAAAAATCTGTTTATTCTTGGATTTAATTCTGGCGGTTGATTTTTTTTTAATGCAAAAGCTTCAAAAATCATAGTAACTAAGTACTTGAGGAAAATATACACTCTATGTTATCTTTTGTGCTTTAGTACTATCATTAAATGTTGCTGGAGATATAGGACATTTTGAACTCAATTCTTAGCAGGTAAACAAAAGTGGATTTTCAATACTGTTATGAAAATGAATATGATTTTTTAGATGTGTATTCACACCTCATCTTCATGGGTCACATGTGGCCTATGGTACTATTTAACCTCCATCTTTTTTCCTATTTGTAAACTTCCCATATACCTTTTCTGAATAATATATAATTTAATGATTATAAGAAATATTTATTGATAGTATGTTTTGCTTGAGGCAGCAGGCCAAAGACTTTACATCCTATATCTTTATTTATTTAATCATGACAATCCCATAAGATAGGTGCTATTGTTATAGGCATAGTTCTCTGACTCCAGAGCCCTAGTTTGTAATTATTACACTAGGACTGCCTCTAGGAGAACAAAAGATACATCAGTGTGCAAATTTCCAAATGATTAATGTTCATTCTTGTTTAGGTAGGGTGCTAAAGAACATACAGTTGTTGGGAGCCCTCTTCCCTACAAAATTCCCTACATGGGTTTTAAAAGTCAGAATTTGAAAGGAGGTAAACTAATATCAAATGTGTTTATAGATGGTCTCTCTTAAAACAATATTTATTTACTATGTTTACACATGTTTCTTATTAGTGTACTGATACAGTCTCACTCTATGTCCCCACCCAAATCTCATCTTGAATTGTAGTTCCCATAATCCCCACTTGTCATGGGAGGGACCCAGTGGGAGGTAATTGAATCATGGGGGCAGTCACCCCCTTGCTGTTCACGTGATAGTGAGTTCTCAAGAGATCTGATGGTTTTATAAGGGGCTTTTCCACGTTTGTTTGGCACTTCTCTCTCCTGCTGCCATGTGAAGAAGGGCGTGTTTGCTTCCCCTTCAGCTGTGATTGTAAGTTTTCTGACGCCTTCCCAGCCATGCGGAATGGTGGGTCATTTAAACCTCTTTTCTTTATAAATTACCCATTCTTGGGTATTTCTTCACAGCAGCATGAGAATGGAGTAATACATGTATCTTCAAAGGTAGCTGATTGATGACTGTTCTCTGCTAGTTATCAAGGTCACATGTATACTATTTGCAAGGGTAAGCCATGTATTCTATAGGCCCCTATGATTGTTGTCATTAGCTGTTCTTAATCGTGATTGCTGTTTCAGAGGAGAGAAATCCATTAATATGATTTTTTCTTTGAACATTATCACTCAGGTCTATATATCACCCATGTCTTACAAATTTTTTTTTAATTTTTTTTTTTTTTTTTTTTTTTTTTTAGACAAAATCTCACTCTGTAGCCCAGGCTGGAGTGCAGTGGCACAGTCTCAGCTCACTGCAGCCTCTGCCTCCCAGGTTCTAGTGATTCTCCTGCCTCAGCCTCCAGAGTAGCTGGGATTACAGGCACGCACCACCACGCCCGGCTAGTTTTTTTTGTTGTTGTTTTTTGTTTTTGTATTTTTAGTAGAGACAGGGTTTTGCCATGTTGGCCAGGCTGGTCTCAAACTCCTGACCACAGATGATCCACCCACCATGGGCTCCCAAAGCGCTGGGATTACAGGTGTGAGCCACCACACTCAGCCTCAAATGGGTTTATTTTTAACATATGTGATAACATAGCCCAGTGGGTATTCTAAAACGTAGTTTAAATGTTGTAAAAATGATAATTTAATTAGTCACTGGCAAATAGATAATATACTTAAATAGAGAGCAACTAAAATTCACACTTTTTTTGTAGTTATTCTTTCTTTAAAATTATTAATAATTAGGCAATATATTAGAGAGATTGTTTTCACTGTTATATTTCAAAAGTAGTATTTCAAATCATTGCATAAAGTAACTGAAGAACAATTTAAATGCCACTTTAAAAATTTTTTCCATTTTATCCATTTCTATACATTTAGATTATCTTGACAATGGTATTCATGGTTGTAAAAAAGGGAAAGCTGATGGAAAAAGTTGAATATAGAAATTATGTGGGAAGCGAAGAAATCTTCCTTTTTGTTCATACTTTTCGCATAAAAGGGATTTAGCAAGTAAAAAGGGCATCTGGGGTTTGGTTTTGTTTTGTTTTTTTAGCCCTAGGAGATAAAATACAAAACTCATTGGCAAGGTTTTAGATTAAATAAAAGACAGTATTTACATACGTTATGTCACCCACTCAAAAATGGGTATTTTCTTTTGATTTTGCTTTAGTTAAGGAAAGAGAGATTAGTGTGAAAAAAAAATGTATGGTGGAGAAAAAATTTTGCAAAGGAAATCTTTCTTAACTTGCAATGTGACTATGCACAGCAGTTTGAGCAGCACAACATGTAATTTTGTTCTAGTAAACATATCTCTTACCTACTTGTAGCTGCTTTAACTCACAAACACCTGTCAGAAACTGAGTTCTTCCTTAATTTTCAGTGATAGGTGTCTCTACGTTGAAGAAAATGGTTCATATTTCTTTCTGCAGTTGTGCAAAGATGAGGCTGCTGTAGCACCTGGGCTTTCATATTGCAAGGGAGCCTAAATAGTGGCAATATTTGAAAGGCGGAAAGGGAGGAATATGTATAGATCTCTTCCAAAGCCCTTTTCCTAGTCCTTTTGATAATGAAAAAGAGTAAAGATCTAAGAATCTAAATGCTATATGAATGCCTTATGCTCTTCTATTTTTCAGAGGCGCTACCAACAACTATTTTCACTGACTTGTGTCTGAAGTAAAAGAGCAGCTACATAAAGAACAAGTAATATGATATTCATGTTAGCTTTTATCCCCCTGATTTGTGTACTCTCTAGAGAAACAATTTGTACGCTTTTGAAGGGAAGAATTTTAGGATGATATTTCCCAAAGGCTTAGCTTTTTTTAAAAAAAAAAAAGACAAAATAGACTTCTATGATTAGTAGAGGAATTGGTGGAAGAAGGGATTGGGAGATCTAGTGGTCATTAGGGCTTCACAAATACTCCAGGTCTTCACCTTCCAGACACGTAAGAGGATTTCACCTTTCTCCCCCCTCTGATTACATGACTTGCCTTGATCAAGGCAAATGTGAATAAAATTGGCATGTGCCATATCTAGGTGGAAATATTTAATATTCAATGAGATGCACTGAAAGGAGCTCCTTTCTTTCTTTCTTTCTTTTTTTTTTTTTTTTTTTTGAGACGGAGTCTTGCTCTGTCATCCAGGCTGGAGTACAGTGGCACAATCTTGGCTCACTGCAACCTGTGCCTCCTGGGTGCAAGAGATTCTCCTGCCTCAGCCTCCTGAGTAGCTGGGATTACAGGCATGCACCACCACACCTGGCTAATTTTTGTGTTTTTAGAAGAGAGGGAGTTTCACCATGTTGGTCAGGCTGGTCTTGAACCCCTGACCTCACGATCTGCCCACCTTGACCTCCCAAAGTTCTGGGATTACAGGCATGAGCCACCGCTCTCAGCCAAAAGGAGCTCTCTTTTCAGTTGCAATTGTGGAAGCCTGTGTCTAGCTGGAGCCCTTGTCATTTAGATTCCCTGAATGACCAGGATAAAACAAGCATCCTTGATAACACTGCAGACTTGTAGTTTGAGTGAGAAATAATCCACTGAGATTTAAGGACTGTTTGATACTGTAGCATAAAATAACCCATTCTGATGTTTACAAAAAGTCATCCCTAGAAATGGGGCGCTGCCATAACGGAAAGCTGAAATTTGTGTATTAAGGGCTGGGCAGCAAATGGCAAGGAAATTGATGCTGGAAACTGGAAAGATGGTAATCTGAGTATTACTGAGTAATATACTGGCAAGTGTTATAGTATTTGAGTATTATAGTGGCAAAGCAGTTGGTAAAAACTGTGGTCTGTGATGACTTGGAAGCTCCAGGAGAAGCTGGAAAGCAAAATGTTCATAGTGTGTTGCTGTATGTATCTGTGTACAGCAGTTGTGTACTCTGTTCCATCCTGGAACGTAAAATCCTATGGAAATTTAATCCATAGGATTAAATTTTATGTTTTCTCTTTTGGATGTGCAATGTTGTATATTTTTTAGAGTACTTTCTCTACCAGTGTAATGGTGTGGCTGGGGTATCTCTTAATCATAATTATCTTAATTCTTAACTGGGAAGCAAATGTAGCAGCTGATATTTTTCCTGCTTTGAATATCATAGTTATTAAAGTCTGACAAAAGGAACTTAGTTGTTTACCTCTGACCAGAGAAGAGTTAATCAACAAATGATTATTATCTTAATATACATTAAATATGGTATGGAGAGTAACATAATAATCATAAAAATACAATAAGGTAATAAAAAGACCTAACAATCAGGGGAAATGTCAGGCAGAAGAGTTTTGGTAATAGTATTAGTAACTAGTAGTTTGATGTCCTCTACAGAGCAACTCATTTACCATTATTAAGTGAAAGTGAATTATTATTTGTTTTATGAGCCATGGTTCAAAACTAAGGGATGTGGAGAGTGCAGGGGAGGGTTCATCTGAGACAAGTTGAGACCTGTGACAGTCCCCATTGATGAGCAGTCTCTTTCTGGGATTAGGCTGCTGCCATTGCCCAGATCCAGCGTGAATTCCCCTCAGCAGTGCTGGTTACATAGTGCCAGCTCTTGTTTTCAAAATATCTTTTTTCTTCATTTCCCCTGCTGTCCAGAGCTCCCTTTGTGTGTGCCTTCTTTCTTTAGAATAAGGGATAAATGCGTTAAATATATGGAAGGTTGAAATGCTTTGATGTTTGTTTTTGCACGAAGGAAGTTTTCTGACAAACTAGAGGTAGAATCTATAGGCAGGTGTCACAGGTCAGATGAGTCAATCTCTGAATTAGTTCTCACAAAAGTTAAATAAAACCTGATTATAATGACTGGGCATATGAGTGACTCATATTCCAGAAACCAAAGAGGAACCAATGTCTCTATGTGTAAGCTGGACAAAGCTTTGCTATTAAGTCAGAGAAAAATACATGCTTACCTTATTTATATATTTGTTCATATTGATATCTTTCAATTGTGTTAGTCCTTCTGGGAATGTAATATGGAACAAGAAACATACACCCTGATGAACAGAGATGCAACAATTGTTTAAAAATACTAGCAAACCAGGCTGGGGTGCGGTGGCTCATGCCTGTAATCCCAGCACTTTGGGAGGACGAGGTGGGCAGATCTCTTGAGTTCAGGTTCGAGACTAGACTGACCAACATGGTGAAACCCCATCTCTACTAAAAATACAAAAATTGGCTGGACGTGGTGGCACATGCCTGTAATCCCGTCTACTCAGGAGGCTGACGCAGGAGAATTGCTTGAACCTGGGAGGCAGAGGTTGCAGTGAGCCGAGATTGCACCACTTCACTCCAGCCTGGGCGACAGAGTAAGGCTCGGTCAAAAAAAAAAAAAAATACTAGCAAACCAAATTCAACAGCACATTAAAAAGATCATGCACCATGACCAAGTGGGATTTATCTCTGGGATATAAGGGTGATTCAACATATGTAAATCAATCAATGTAATTATACCACATTAGAGTAACAGAATGAATAAAAACCACAATTATCCCAATAGTACAGAAAAAGCATTTGACAAAAGTCAACATCTTTTCATGATAAAAACTCTACAAACTTGGTATAGAAGGAATGTACCCTCAACACGATAAAGGTCATACATGAAAAGCCCACAGCTAACATCATACTCAATGGTAAAACCTGAAACTTCTCCTCTGAACATGCCAAGGTTGCTCACTCTCCCCCACTTCTTTTCAACATAGTACTAGAAGTCTTAGAGCAATTAGGCAAGAAAAGGGAAACAAACAAGTCCAAATTGTTGCACCCAGACACAGAAAGACATTTAACCTATCAGACATATGAGACATATTACCTATCAGTCATTACCTCTGTAGTGAAGTCTCCTTATACTCTCCTTATAATTCTATTCTAGAGCAACTATCATTCAGTGCTTCCTGTATTCCTGGTACTGGGCTTTTCACATTCGTTGTTTCCTTTAATCCGCACTGCCACTCTTCATGGTAATTATCATTATTAGCTGTATTTTAAAGACAAAAATCTGCTGTTTAAGTTGCATAGCTAGTGAACCTGGGAATCCAGTGTGGGCAGAGCTTGCACAGTACTGCACTGAATGGCTACAGTTATTCTAAGATTTTAAGATATTTAACGTATTTAAAAATGATTAATCATATTTTCAACAAATGTATTTACTATAACCCTTTCTTTCTCCTTGCAAATGAATTTGGGTTATGTAAAGGAAGACAAAATATCCAGGAAACCCTTGGAGTTTATCTGCTTATGTTCTATTACCCTTTTATTATTGACAAAGAAATTGAAACAAAAATAAGTTACTTGTCTAAGCACAAAATTAATGTTTCTGTGGCAGTGAGCACCCAGGACTACTGATTCCTGGTCTAGCAGACTTTTGACTATTTCACATTACCTCCCTATATTCTTTGTTGTTGTTGTTTGTATGAAAGAGTCAATAAAATTGAAACTAAAAGAGTTTGCTGACGATTAGATGTATTGAGATAACAACTCTTTTAAGTCAGTAGTAACAATCAGAACATTCTGTTTAGTTTAACTTGATATAATTGTATATCATTTTCTCTCAATTATGGAGGTTAAGCAAGAAAAAGATGTACAGTATATAGTTTAATTTGCCAGTAAAACATGATGTATTACCAGAAACTTCACTTAATTTCACATATAAAAAGCCAATTGCTCTTATTTTTATTTTGTTTATCTTCAGGGTTTTCAAGGGCTTAATTTCTTTAAAACATATTTGCAAGGTTGAAATTAAATATTATAGTTGATGTCCTAAATGTTGGCTATATTAAGCACAACAAAAGCCCAGCATTTTACTGGGGACACTAGAAGTAATAAGATAATTCACATTATAGGTACTCAAATAATAACTGTACTCCTTGGAAAATAATGAGTTCATTGTTCCTGCCAAAAGCATCTACTAGGGAGATAACATTCCAGCACTGGTTGCAAGAACAGTTGGTATCTAAAGTTCTTTGCATTCTAAAATAATATAATTCTGGGTAGTCTATTTCCTTGTCTAAGGTAATCTATGTGTTCAGACAAACATGAAGTCTTCAGTATAATGATTAAAACAACTCAAAGTAACATCCTAAGAAAATGTTAAATTAGTTTTAGCATGCTCATTCCATAGAACACAATCTAGCCACTATCTTTCCACTATCTTTGGAAAGATATTTAATGACATGGGAGGTGGAGAGAAAAAGATACTAATGTAGGTATCTTTAGAAAACAGTGTGTTGACTGGGAATTTTAAGAATTAATATGAAGGAAACTAGACATGCACAACTGTATTCTAGTTGGTAGAGTTATTTCTCATGGGGTTACCAGTTAACAACTCTGAGCTTGCTTTACATGTTTGCTAGAATTGATTGATGAGTAAATGAATGGTAGATGACAGAATCCAGATTTCTCACTGTCAAAGACTGAAGTTAACAGAGAAGCAAGGGGTTGGGGACAAACTATAATCAACAATGTGGTACTGGATTAGAGACAGAGACATCAGGAATTCATGTTTAGCTTAATACATAGAAAGATGGATAGTTACAAGGATAATTTTAGCTATGTTTGTATACAGCTCATTCTAACATAGAAAGATGGATAGTTACAGGGATAATTTTAGCTATGTTTGCATATAGCTCACTCTATCTGCTGAGAGAGCTTAGATAGAATAATACCTCAGTGGTAATAAGCACACCCACTACCCAGATCTTGGTTTCTGACATCATTCTCCAATAAAAGGAACCAGGGCTCTTTGGAGAAATGACTGATTCTAAATCTGGGGTAGAGAATATAGAAGATGATCCTGCAGCATCGTGTCATGCCAGAAAGTAAGGAAGTGTTCAAAAAACAGAATGATGGAGCATTTCGAAGGGATGCAAGAGTCAACCCAAAAGAAGTCTCAATGGCCAAAGCTAGAGAAATTTGGTCAACAAAATGAATTACATAGTATTAGATTATAACCCAAACTATCAAGTACTCATGAGTTCATACTTAGATAAAAATGATTAAATAAATAAGTAAATTGGAAAGAAGAGACAAATCTCCTGTACAGAAGAATTTACATAATTTATGTAGATATTCCTGTCCTCAAGATGGTGAAGCTTAACTCCCCACCCCTTGAGTATGAACTGAACTTTGTGACTTGCTTCCAAAGAATAGACTGTGGGAAGTGGCGGAAAGTGCTTTACAGTAGAGAAATCTGACAAACATTACCTTGACCTTGTGATGAAACTTAAAGTTATCAGTGATAAGTCATGTTGATAGAATGTAGGTTATACATCTGTACCATAAAAATGCTGTACCATTATAAATATTTTATATCTATTTGGGCCCAATTTTTAAAATACTGTATCCTAGTTAGAATAGAAAGATAAAGGAGAAGGCCATCTAAGGGGCCTTCTCCCAAATTATTCATTAATGTTCAGTTGTTTATAGCAGAAGATTTTGTTGTTGCCTACTTATGCATAAACCTCAAGGCTGTAGCAACCACTCTCTTATAGCCAGTGTGTTTGCCCTAGCATAAGCTTCCAACTATGGACTATTTCTTTACTGATATCATTCAGTATAGGGATAAATCAAATGTGCAAAAAGTTAGAATAAATTTGTGATCTATAGTTGATCATGTCTTCCTCATGAGCATCCACCTAGCTGCTATAATGTGGGATATAAGGGTTCATCACAAAATTTTAAATTAGTAATTAATGATATCTGTGAAACTTTTGTCTAAATGGTATCTTTCAGAGAACTCAGTCTTATTTGGTTAAGTCTATTTTGAATAAATGTTTAGTTTTTTAGATCTCCCTCTTTCTTTTTTTTTTTTTGAGACAGAGTCTCACTCTGTCAACCAGGCTGGAGTACAGTGGCATGATCTCGGCTCACTGCAACCTCCATCTCCCAGGCTCAAGCAATTCTCCTACCTCAGCCTCCCGAGTAGCTGCGATTACAGGCATGTGCCACCACACCCAGCTAATTTTTGTATTTTTAGTAGAGACGGGATTTCACCATGTTGGCCAGGCTGGTCTCGAACTCCTGACCTCAGGTAATCCGCCCGCCTTAGCCTCCCAAAGTGTTGAGATTACAGGTGTGAGCCACCGTGCCTGGCCGATCTCCCTCTTTCACTCCATCTTCTTGACTTCTTTACCTTACTTTATAATGATGGAGGAGGGGAAGTCTGTGTATCTTTGATGGTCTCACCTGTTCATTTAGCCTTACTCATGGACAGTGATGGCTGAAGTCCAGCTTCCTGTTTGATCTTTTAATTCCTAGCCTTGTGTCTCTGGTCATGAATTCCACTCACCTACCCCTCCCTTCAGGTCCCCACAGTCCAGGGACTTAGTCTTGGACTGCTGGGACCTAAAGGGTCTTTGAGTCCAGGCCTTTGCAGTCTTCTCATCACCTTTGCATCCTCTTAGTGAATGCAGGAACTTCTGGGTCATCTGCAGGACTTTGTGGCATTGGCAGAGAGAAAACGAGGGCATCCGGAGCTTTCTCAGTCTCCTGTGCCTACCTATATCCATTTACAAATGCCCTAGACTGTGATAATCATTCTTTTATAGGAAAGACCTGCCATCTCCCTTGGGCTACAGTCAGAGAAGCCCTGATGCACCTTGAGTGCCTTCATGTGAATCTTGTCACTTCTACATATCACCACTCCCTCCTTAAAGTAGATGCTGGTGGTATAGGGGAATAAGATCCTTGCTGTCTGGCTTTCTCACTCTTCTATCCCTCTTTTGCTGCCTCTAGGTGGAAGGGAAGATTTCCTCCATTTTCATGGGCAGGAGTTGCTTTTACATTGTGTCCATCCTGCCTATTCTCTCCACCTCTGTGGTCAGGTCAGTCAGGCCTCTTGATATAGTAGCTCTGAGATTTAGAAATTAGGAACTACCAAGAAATAATGTATTGGCTTAATAGTTCCAAAACAGAATCCCCATTACATCTCTATAGCAAGTAGTGCTATAATGCCACAAACTAGGCTTTCTAGCCATATAAATCTTTCCAGAATGCTACATTCTCTAAATCACATGTTTTGGTGGTTATAGATCCAGGAAGGTGTTGAAACTATTTAATAGTAAGTGTGAACCTTGATAAAAAGTCGTAAACCAAGAATTCAAAAACTTTTCCTTTTTTTTTTTTTTAGTGCTAGTCTTCTTCTTTTAACTTTTATTTTAAGTTCAGGGGCACAAGTGCAGGTTTGTTACATAGGTAAATTTGTGTCATGGGGGTTTGTTGTACAGATTATTTCAGTCACCTAGGTATTAAGCCTAGTATCCATCAGTTATTTTTCCTGATCTCTCCCTCTTCCTACCCTCCACCCTGCAAAATGCCCCAGTGTGTGAACACATAGATGCATAGAAGGGAAAGATTTTTTTTTTTTAACCTTTCTTTTCAGTCCTCAGTTCTTGGGACATTCCATATGAATTTCTTTACACGAAGTTCTCCTTTTTCAGCATTATCATTCCAGTGTTTCTGTAGATGACTTGAGCCTTTCCCCCATACCAGACCTTACTCAACCCCCCAGACCTTACTCAACCCCCATACCAGACCTTCTCCCTTCATGGTGGCTTCTACCTAGATCATCATTTGGAACTAGATCCCTCAGTTTGTATGACTATTTGATGGAGTCTCTTTCTTACCCCCAAAGTAGAAATTTACTTATTTTGTACACATGGTTTCAAAACAAAGGCTATTAAGAGTATTCTGCTTTTCTCCAAATTGGCACTTCCTTTGCTCCTAAGAATAGGCTGCTCACATTTTAAACCAAAGCACCCTCTTCTATATAAACTATGAGTTTTTCCAAGTTTTAGGGTCCTGTTTCCTGCTATTCAGGTTGGAGTTTCACCTCAGTTAACTAACTCAGCCAACCAGAGCTTATACAGGCTGACTTGTGAGGTCCTAAAGCAAACCAATGCAAAAAACAGAAATTCAGGTCAATGATAAGCAAAAATACCAAAGCTGCCAAGAGAAGCTTCTGAAAAGTATAATTGTTTGCCTCGTTCTGCCAATTGGCTTGGCCCTTCCAGAAGATAAAGAATTTCTGGGATGTGATCCATCATCCTGGCTGTCAATCTACTGCTCTTCCATATTTTATTAACTCTGTGTGGGCTTTTACTGTACTCTCCTTTTTTGGTAAACATTCTTCCCCACCATGTCCTAGCCCTTATAGCTTCCCTTCTAATGTGAAGAAAAGACCTTTAACTTCATTCTCATTCCATGTTTACCTGTCTCTGCCTTGATTCTCTTACACACACCCACACACACACATGCACAACCTCATATATGCACACACCCAAGCATGCACATACAAACATATATTGGATTGATTATAAGCCTTGATTCACTACAGTTTTAGTATTAGCCCATGCAAGACCATCTTTTATCTATACATCTTTGTATCAATATTAGGCATTAGAGATTTTATTTGTTAATCTGCCCAAGAACCCAAAATATACAAGTTCTTTAAATTAGACCTTTTTGTCCCATCTATACTTAATCTGCAGATTCATTGATGACTCTTCTCTACATCCTTCATCTGTGCCAACTCTAGCACAAAGGGGAACCAGGGAGGAGTAATGATTTTTTTTTTTTTTAGTTTTTCTTTGCTTTCTTTGTCTTCTTCTTCTCCTTCTCCTCCTTCTCCTCCTTTTCTTCCTCCTCCTCCTCCTTCATGTTAATATAAAAGGAAATTACCTTTGGCAAAATGCCAAGTATTGGAAAGCATATGAAGCAGGATGTGAAAGTCACTGGGAGCTTATTTTTTGTCTCTGAAACTCTATCGCCATGTAAGTGTGGTCCCCCAATCGCTTGATCTGTAAAGCAGGTTCTGCTTTTGAATACCCTTTTAGTAAATAAACTACCCCAGAGGCAATGAGATTTTGCTATAATAAATCAGTGAGTGCAGGTGTCATTGTATGGTAAACTGGTAATTTAAAAAAATCGCCATAGTTTTGCTCTCCCCAAGCCCATTCATTTCAGTCTTCCTCAGCTCTCCTCCCAACCTCCCCAAAGCCGTGTCTGGAAAGCCTGGGGTAGAGAGACCACAGTAGCTCCAGGCTTCTATGCAGCATCTGCCCTTTTCCCCTTCGATAAGGAATGAGAATGCTGAGCTCAGTGCCTGTAGATATGCATGATTTATTCATACTTGCAGTCTTGATGAGAATCACTCAATGCTGCATTTTCTTGATACAGTATTTTTATGTGTCTTCATGTTAGAGTGGCAATTTGGGGTAAAGAAAGGAACAAAGACTATATGTCAAAGAAAAATACTTAGTATACTTTATTCAGTTGAGAAAGAACATACAACTTTTAGGTTTCCCCTCACACTTCTAAAATATAGTTGGTTGGGATTCTCTTGTAATATACCGTGAAGTAACCTAGTGCTTAATGAAATGAAATTTGAGTATCACAGAGAGGAAATGATGAGCCAAGAAACTGCCATGAAACTACATTAAAATGTACTTGGCATACATCTGAATTACCCCAGTTGCATTGCAAAAATAGTGCAGTGATACAGTTTCTGGAATTAAAAGAACAGCATGTTGCCAAGGTTGAAACTATCAAAGGCAATTTAGTATGTTTTTTTCTCTATGAATAAATGAACGGATTTTTTTCCTTTTAGCATAAGATGATTACATATAGAATCATATAATCTGAATTCTAATTTCACACCTACATTATATGAAGATACTTTTATCATTTTTCCCATTAAACAATTTTAGTATATAAACATCTTAATCAGTGACTTTACCACAGTATATTTTTTAATGTAAAATATGGTAATGCCAACTGCAGGTCTCTGAGGTTAATGAATTGGACACTTAGCATCATTGCTTCTTATAAATCCGTCCTCGCTGTAGCAGATTCCAGTTAAACTGTCCATGATTTTCTGCACTATGGAAGTATTATTTAACAAATTCGTGTCCACAGTGGATTAAAGTTACTGGACTGGGTTTGGAGAAGGAAGGGTACTAACATCTCTGAGACTCTCTACTAAGACTGGTGCCTTAAATATATACTCACACTTAACTTGTAACAGCCCTGTGAGATAGATGTTACAATCACTGTTGTATGAGGAAGAAACTCAATTTATCTGACTAACATCGCAAAAACAGTTTTAAACACCCATACACATGTTCATTTCGCCCCATCGTGCAGCTTATAGACTCTACATTTACATGGCACTCTAACTGTTTAATAAAATAAATAGCAAAAATTAATACAGCTCCTGAGGAAAGCATTTTCCCCCTTTGGGGGAACCACCTTGATTTCTTAGAGAACCAGGCGGAATTACTACCACTATTTATTTAGAAATTTTTCTTCTTGCACCTGTTTCACAATCTGTTCAGGTCTCATGGCCATCTTTTCCATGTAAGTGGTTATTGACTGAGAAGTCATCTCTCTGGATAAGAATGGGATCACTGGGGCAGAGATAAAGGTCACCAGAAATGCCCTTGAAATAGCATGGTGATAGAATTAATTATTTCTTTTAAATAAGGTATAATAACCATTAGACCTCTGGGTTCAGTATCATAGCTTCTCATCTATCCTGAAGTAGGGAGAGTTTACCTCATTTATATCCCAATAAACTATAAATATAAATATAAATATAAATATATATGTGTGTGTGTGTGTGTGTGTACATATATAATATACATGTTGTTATGGGCTGAATTTATATCCCCCAAATTCACATGTTGAAGTCCTGATGCCTCAGAATGTAACTGTATTTGGAGGTTGGGACTTCAAAGAGGTGATAAGGTAAAATGAAGCCATTAGAGTGGGCCCTAGTCTGATATGACTGGTGTCCGTATAAGAAGGTGAAATTAGGATACAGACACACACAGAGTGTAGATTATGTGAAGACACAGGGCAAAGACAGCCATCTATAAGCCAGGGAGAGAGGCCTCAGAAGAAGCCAACCCTGCCAACACCTTGATTTGAGGCTTCTAGCCCCTGGAATGGAGAGAAAATAAAGACCTGTTGTTTAGGCATCTAGTCTGTGGTACTTTGTTAGAGCAGCCCTAGCAGGCTCATATACATGTGTAATATAAATACAATAAAAATTGGCCCAATTAATCCCAATCCCCAAAGCAACCAATTTTTTTTTAAATAAAGAGTCAAGAAATACAAGCACAACTTCATTTCATGGATTTTCACAAAGGCAATTTCTAGGACCTGCATGCCTTTGGCTCAAGACATGGCTTAGGATTGGACTTGTTATGCTTTAATTCCCACGTATTCAATATTTGCATTACAGGGTCATAGCAGTAACTTGATTTGCAAAAACATGACCCTGGGAACTTTATTATTTGCAGTCACGAAAGAAAAGATTCACCCAGTGCTTTGGGAGGCCAAGGCAGGCAGATTGCTTGCGCTCAGGAGTTTGAGACCAGCCTGGACAACATGGCAAAACCCCATCTCTACAGAAATTAGCCGGGCATGGTGGCATGTACCTGTAGTCCCAACTACTTGGGAGGCTGAGGTGAGGGGATCACTTGAGCCTTGGAGGTTGAGGCTGAAATCATGCCACTGCCCTCCAGCCTAGGTGACAGAGAGACCCTGTCTCAAAAAAGATTCTGTCATATGTAGTCTATTACACTTACAAAAGCAAGAAAATGGATTATTTGATTTTACTTGCAAGTTGGAACAAAATGGGTTTTGGGGTTGGCTAGACAGCTCTTTCTGCCTAATCTTGTGGTAAGGCAGAACAAACTTTACTGAAAAGAAATCTCATACTTCTATATTTGAACAATAATTTTATTTTATATATGTCACATTTTCATAGTGCTTTACAATGTAGAAAGGTCCTTTTTGAGCATTGTCTCTGCTTCTGTGAAGCCTTCCCAGGCTCCTACAATAGACTCAGCACCATTTGATTTCAAGTCCCTGTCTTACAGCATTCATGGCACTGTAGTTGTTTATTTCACATGTTGATCTCCTCAAGGGCAGTGACTAAGCCTGTTTAGATTTCTGTTCCCAAGGCCCAGGATAGATTCTGCCACACAGCATGTGTCTACTAAATGTTTGTGGAGCATCTTATGCCTTTCCAGAACTACTATTTTTATAGCTGAAGAACGTGAGATCCAGAAAGTTTAATTGACAAGATAACTTAGAGAGAGAGACACAAAACCTGGAGGTTAAGGGTAGGGTGGGTTTGGGAGGGAGGGAGTGATAGTGGAGAGTTGGCAGCAGTCAGAGGTTAGATCATCTCAGGTGAAAAAATTTTGTTCTAAGAGAGATAGGAAGTGATGGACAGTTTTAAATATAAGCACAATATGATTTCATTTACATTTTTAAAGATTGTTCTGGCTGCTGAGGGAAGCAAGAAGACCAATTAGGAAAGAGGACATTGCAGTCACCCCGAGAGAGATCATGGTGACTTGAACTATAAAGGAAACAGAGGAGATGAAAAAAAGTAGATAGATTCTAGAAATGTTTTGGAAAGAAAACTTTGCTGACATTTTGTATGTGAGGGGCCTAATTATAAATTTGACAAATAGTTTTTACCTGTTAGGTGTCAGTGACTATTTTAGGTTTCGAACATATGTGGAAAAAACAGATGAAGTACCTTCTGTCAGGACCTGCAGTTTACATTCTGGTGGAGTTATACAGACCTAAATAAATAAAAGATCACCAGTCAATCAATAAATCCCATAATGGCATATGTCATAAAGAAGATAAAGCAATGTGGTGATCTGAAGAGACCACTTCAAATTATGAGCCAGGAAAATTCCCATGGATACCTAATCAGAGAACTGAATGACTGGAAGGAATGAGCCATGTGAAGGTCTAGGACAAAGCATCCCATGTGCAGTATATAGTTAATGCAAAGGCTCTGGGTGGGGATATGCTTGGCATGTTCCAAGAATCGAAAAAAAGGCCAGCATATCCTATAGGAAGTGAAAAAAGTGGAGGGTCATTTGAGATATGGTCAGTCCAAGAAGTAGTGGGCAAGATGTGGTGTGGAGCCTGTGGCCCACACACAGGGTGTAGCAGAAAGCCATTGTGAAATTTTAGGCAACTTTATAAAATGATTGCTCTAGTTGCTGTATGGAGAATGGATTACAGGAAGGCAGTACAATAAACAGGGATCTGGGCAAGACATGGATGTTGGCTTGGACGAAAGTGGCAGTGGTACAGGTGGAGAGATGTACATAGATTTGGAACATGTCTTACAGGGAAAATAGACATGAGGAGAAATGGAAAGAGGCTATCTCCAAAGATGACTTAACTTGTGGCCTTGAGCATCTAGTAATAGTGCCATTTAGAGATGGAAAAACTGGTGGAGGAGCAGGTTGGGAGAAGAGGATCAAGATTTCTCTTTGGACAGATGCCTGCTAGGCACCCAAGTTATGATGCCAAATTAGTTGATTATCAGAGAATGAAATGGGGAGAAATGTTTGAGCTTCAAGGTTTCTGGTCCCAGCAATGAAATGTTACATGTTAGATTGAGATGCCTGTTAAACATCATGTTAGAGATATTAGTGAAGTGTCCTAGCTTAGTTAAGACCATTTTTACCTTAGAGTCACCCCACTATGACCTCCCATTGGTTGAGATGTGATCACAGTTCCACAGTAGCTGCCAGAGGGGAACATGTGCTCATGGGGTCCAGGTAAATGTATCATGCTACAGGAAAAGACACACAGCACAGCTTATGTGCATTGCCCAGGGATTTTGGAACAATTCACTTCTAGATTCTCTTTGCCCCATTTCTCACTTTTCTAGAAACCATCTTTTGACTTCTTCTAATCCCTGGAAGACTTTGCTTCTCATTTGCCTCCTTGCTTTGTAAAGCTGATAGAGACAATAGATATGCTTGTATTTCCACCAATTCCCCTGTTCAAGATATCCTTTGGGAGCCATAATTAATCTGTAGCATTTAACAAGTGTTAGCTTTAACTACATTGGAAGAAAATTTGTTATAGATTACATGCATGGGCTTTGGGGAAAAATGTTTCTCTTTATTCCAATAATTTTAATATAGAACTTCATTAAGCACACAAATCAGTGGGAACATTTGCTTATAAAAATAACATAAACCAAACTAACTTTGCATGTTTAAAATCCTCTTGTTCAGTTTTGTGAGCTCTGAAGTCACATTTCTGATGTATATGCTAATGGTGTGTTTTCTCACACGTTATGTAAAAGCAACCTATTATCTTCATTTCAGATTCAGATTCCTGAGTCAAGCCCCTATTAGGACCTCAGTATGGTATTTTTTTTACTGACTCGTTTAATCAGAGCATGAACTTTGTGAAATAATACTGTTTTCCCAGTTTTATATATAATGAAACAGGCTTAGAGTGGTTCGTGACTTGCTGAATATTATGTAGTCAGTCAGTAGAGGGGCTGACCCCTCGATATTTTCTATTTCCTGCTTTTGAATGGTGATCAAATTAGCTTGGTTTGAAAATACATACCCAAAAGGGAACTCTATTTTCCTCTCAATTCTGCTTTTCCCTCTTCCCCTCCACCTCTCTCTCTCTGAAATGGCAATGTCATTCATTTAACTTTGTTTTCCATTCTTCACCTCTACATCCAATCAGGTCCTTAAAATTCTTCCTTTCTTTCTTTTCATTACTGTGGAATCAGCTATTTGCTATCCTCCCTGCCATTTGCTTGTTCAGATTCTCACCCTCTTTCTCCTGAAGAACATCAACAGCCAACTTACTTATCATCCTGCCTACATCCTTTCTTCCTCTTAGTAAAGGCTCTTCTGTTCTTCACTAAAAGACAGATCAAAATGTCTTAAACACAAATTTTATTTTGGTACTTCCCTATTTACAATCATCGATTGGCTTCCCTGTGCTCTTATAACTTCCAAACATTTTAATAGACTCTCAAAGCTGATATTATGCGTCTTTTTTCTTGGGCCTTTAGCTTCATTCCTTGTCACTTTCCACCTGCAATTCTCTTTGACATTCTTTGCTCTAGAGATAATACATTTCTTTAATTCCTAGATGGCTGAACATTGTCACTTGCCTTTGGTTCTTTGAATATTTTATCCCTCCTCCTTGAAGCACTTACAATGCGTTCTTTTTAAAAATTGTGAAATAAAACACACATACAGAAAAAGATTTAAACACAATGTACTATATAATGAGTAATTACAAAGTGAACCCCTGTGTATCCTCTACTGCCAAGAAATAAAATGTCATCAACATTCCAGATTCCTCCAATTCTCTTTTATATTACATTCTTCTTATCCCCTTTCTTCCACTCCAAGGACTTATCCAGGCTTTGTGGTGATCATTTCCTTGCTTTTCTTTATCATTTCACCAATTGCACATGCATTCCCAGGCAATACAGTTCAATTCTTCCTCTTTTTGAAATAAATAACCACACTCTATGTTTTCCTTCTTTCACTCATAATAATGTTTGTAATGTTTATACATGTTTTAGAGTGTATCTCTAGTTTCGTTTTCATTATTGCATTGTATTACATTGTTTGAACATAGCCTTTAAAAAAATCCATTCTCCTCTCGATGGGCATTTTAGCTATTTCCCATTTTTAGCTATTAGAAATAATGTCTTCAGGATCATTCTTGCATACACGTCTCTTGGATGATGGGTATCCCCATAACTCTAGAATATGTATATTCAGGAGTAAAGGAGAGATACATATTTTCACCTTCACTAGATAATCTCTACAGCTTTCTGGAATATCACTTTACACCCGCACAATTAGTGTATGAAAGTTATCTTTGTTCTACCCGTTTCCTTCACCTAATGTTTATAGACTTACATTTTAGCCAATCCGGTGGTTGTTGAGTAACATCTCATTATGGCTTCAATTTGTATTCCCCTGATTATTGTATTGACCATTAAAAATCTTTGTTTCTGAAGTGCCTGTTCAAGTTTCTTGCCCATGTTTCCATTGGTTTATATGTATTTTCATAATAGAAGAGTTTTTAAATATTTTCTGCATGCTAATTCCTTGTCAGTTGTATATGTTGCTCATTTGGTACCTGGTCTTTTTACACTTCTTATGGGTTAAAGCGTAAACTTTGATGCAAAATTGTCTGATTCAAATAATGGCTATATCTCCCTTAACAATTTGAACTTTGGTAAGTCATTAAACTTCTCCATGCCGCTTCTGTAAAAATGAGAATAATAGTAGTCCTACCTCACATGGTTGTTGATTAACCTATATAAAGCAGTAAAAAGAGTGCCTGAAACCTAGGAAGTATTATGTAAATAAACATTTGCTGTTCTTTATTTTTATTTTTTGATCATGATTTCTTAATTATAATATAGTCAACTTTTTAAACTTTAGTAACTTTTAGTGTTTTATTAAGAACAAAAAGGTTCTAAAGTTATTAAGATATTCTTTGTATTATTTTCCAAGCTTACTGCTTTGCTTTTTAAGTCTACAATCCAACTGGTGTTAAGTGGTTGCAGCAGAAGTAAACTTTTATTTTTTCTTATATAGATAAACCATTGTCCCACAACCATTTATGGAAAAGTTTTATTTTTTTCCCACTGGTCTGCAGTGCTACCTTTGCCATATAATGTACATTTATTTGTGGGTCCATTTTTTAATTGGCCTAGTTACTCAGTACCAATATCACATTCTCTTAATTACTGAACATTTATTATTGATATATATTGAAGTAGTTCCTGCCACTTCGCTCTACTTCTTCAAGAGTATCTTCATAATTCTTTGGTTCTTTATTTTTAACTTTAAGAATTTTTCCATTTAACTTTATGAATCAGCATGTCAATTTCCACAATAAAATTGGAATTTCGACTACAATTTTATTGAGACTATAGATCAATTTGTGAAGAATTCACATTTTAAGAATTATGAACCTTTCAATCTCTGAATATTGATACATATTCCTTTATTTATGTCTTTAATGTTTCTCAGTAAACAATATCATGTTCTCAATTACATATTCCTTTATTTGTGTCTTCTTTACTGTTTCTCAGTAAACGATATGTTTTCAATAGACGTGTTTGAAATATTACTAGCACTTGGTATTTTTAAATACTATTGTGAGTTATAGTCTTTTTTAATAGTTTTCTTTCTTACTTTTGTACATAAGAATCCACTCAAATTTCATATGTTGATTTTGTAGCCAGCAAGCTTATTAAATTATTTTACTAATTTTAATGATTTATATGCAGTTTATTTTTGATCTTATTAATATCATATCTCTTGTGAATGACAGCTTTGTTTTCACTGTTTTCAGTTCTTTTATCTTTTCTCTCTTTGTCTTGCCTTATTGTGGTGGTTAAAACCACCCAAACAACACTTGAAATTAGAAGAGTTGAGTTGTTACTTATTTCAGTAAAGTCTTTATTAAGTATGATGTTTGCAGAGAGTTCATAGTTTACCTTTATCAGCTTAATGTTGTCTCCATTTCTAGTTTGCTTAGAATTTTATTATGTATGGATGTTGAATTTCATACAATGATTTTCTGCATCTGTGGAAATAATCATATGATCATATATATTTCAGTTAATATAGTAAATCACATTTATTTATTTTCTTGTTTTCCTTTTCTTAATTTTTTTTTGAAACTCAAGTAGACAGAATTAGATTAATCATAATCCTTGATTCAGGAAGCTGTTTCTTCTCTAGTTCATTCATGGTCAAGTTTAATTATTTGGTTAATTATTTCCAATAATATGTTAAATATGTATGGCACTAACATGCAAAACAATAGCTACATCACTGACAATAATTGACATTTACCTTCATTCCCTGCCTTCCAAAGCAAAAATCATCGGAAATATTTATTTTCCTTTAAAAATATTTTATTGTATCTTTCATTTTTATTTATCTTTATGAAAAGGCATCATAGTGGCATTTTCTTTTCCACGTGATATTATATTGCCAAATTTTATCACATTAGTGTCTTTGTCTATAATTCATTGATTTTGACTGCTGAATAAAATTCTATTAGGTGAATATATGCAAGTTATTCGTTCTCATTTTGAAGAGCATGTAGTATGCTTTCAAGTTTTTGTGATTATTAACAGTGCATTTATGAACATTCTTGTATGTTAATTTCCTAATATTAAAATAACCTACATAATTTGGTATAAACAGAATTTAGTAATCTTGCATCTTACTCTCCATATATTGCTAGATTCAATTGCCAATATTTCTTAAGAGTTTTTGCCTCTAGGTTCATATATGATATTGGCCTCTATTTTTCTTTTCTTGCACTATCCTTGTGTCTCTATCCCGATTATGCTGGCATCATAAAATCAGTTGGGGAGTGTATACTCTTTTCCTTCTCAGGAAGGGTTTGTATAAAAATAGTTATTGATTTCTTGAATATTTGGTATAACTCAATGAAGGCATTTGGGACAAGAGCTTTTTCTATGAGAAATTTTCTTTATTAATTATTCATTTTCTTTAGTTGTTAGAGGATGATATATAGTCATATTCTATTTCTGTCTTCAGTTTGTTTTGATGAATTATACCTTTTTCAGCATTTGTCCAGTTTTTTCTACATTTTCAAATTTATTGCATGAAGTTGTTCTTAATTTTCTCTTAGTATCTTTAGAGTCTGCAAGATTTGTAGTGATGGCTTTTTTATCATTCATTCCTAATATTGGTTATGTGTGCTTCTTTTCTTCATTATTATTTTCTATAGTTTTTCAAATTAATTATTCATTTAAATAAACTAATCTTGGTCTTTGTTGGTTCATTTTATTGCATGTTTCTTTATTTTCTTAATTTCTGCTCTTTTTTAATTCTCCTTATTTCCTATATTTTTTTTGCTGTTTCTTTTCATAATACCTTGAAGTGAATACTGAAATAATTACTTCACAGGCATACTTTCTTTTTCATATATGCATTTCAGGATCGAAGTATTACTTTAGTTACATATCAGCATTGTTTACTTATCTATTATTTATTTCTGGCATAATTAAATTGTGTTAGATTATATACTGTGTGTAATTTCAACATTTTGAAATTTGTCAAGACATACTTTATACCTCTTTATATATCATCACTTTTTGAAAATCTCCTGATATGTTTAAAAATGTGTATTCTGTATTTTGGGAGTACATGTTTTCTATGTATCCATTAGGTTATGTTTATTAACTGTGTTCAATTCATCTATATTTTTACCATTTTTATGTGTCTACTTCTTTTAGTTACTGAGAGCTACATGTAAGTGTATTAAAACCCTCAAATAGTAATGGAGTCCATTTTTTCTTATTATGCTAACAATTTTTCTTAGTATTTTGAGGACATCTTAAGTGGTGCATAGAATTTGTAAGCCATCATTTTTTGTCATTTTGAAGTGATTCTCTTTGTACTCTCTCTAGATATATTTTTTTGACTTTAAAGTCTGTTTTGTCTGATATTAATATAGAAACACCCTTTTTCTTTTGTTGTCATGGGTATCATTTTGCCTACTCTTTTACTTTCAATCATTTAGGATATTTACATTTTAAATGTTTCCTGTTAAATGCACAGTTAGATTTTTAGAAACAATCTAAAAATCTTTTTTTTTTGGACTGGGACATTTGGCCCATGTACATTTAATGTAAACACTGATATACTTGGATTTAAATCTATCATCTAAATTTGTACTTTTATTTTTACCTTTTTTGATGTTTTTGATTGGATCAGTGTTTTTCCACACTTGCATTTATACTCCCCTATCAGTATAAAAGTTATAAACTCTGCTTTAATATAAGAATTTTAAAAAATGTATCCTTAACTTATTAAAGTCTTACATTCACTTATTTTCCCTTCTTCCAGTTTGCTTTCTTTTATTTTAATTATTTTCTTCATCCATTAACTTGTCTCTGGGATCATTTTCCATCATTCCTTCTGCTTGAAGTAAGTTCTTTATTATTCCTTAAAGTACAGGTCTGTTAGTTACAAATTCCCAGGTATTGTTTCCTTCAAAATGTCTTACTTTAATCTTATAGTCTGTAGTCATTCCAAGGTAGTCTGTATCTGGGAATTCTAATCTTGAAGAATATTTTGCTGACTATAGTATTCTAACTTGAAATTCTTTTTTACATTAAACATATTGAATATACATTTCAAAGACATCATTTCACTCTCTTCTGGTTTCCATTGTTTCTGTTAAGGAGATGGCCGCTTAGTCTGTCCTTTCTCTGTAGCTACTTTTGACATTTACTCTCTGTTTTTGGTCTTTCTCTTTTATAATGGCATGCCTAGATGTGAATTTTCTGAAAATTTTATTTATCATTCTTGTGATTTCTTGGGATTATTGAAATAGTAGATTGGTTTTCATTCCTCAGTTTTAGAAATGTTTTAGTTTCTAGCATATATATATATAGAGAGAGAGAGAGAGAGAGAGAGAGAGAGCGTGCCATTGTGCCATTCTCTTCCACTTTTCTATCTGAGGTGCCAGTTAAATACATATTAAGCCTTCTTTGTGTATGCCCTATTCTCTGACACTCTCCTTTGATTTCTCCCCTCTTAACATTTTGTCTCTCCATGCTATGCTTTCAATAGGTTCTCCTAGCCTATTTCTAGTTAGTTTTCTTTTCTTCTCTTAATCCTGTTCTTAATTTCAGCCATTGTTTTTTACTTCTAGAATTTCTATTTGTGTTTTTGTCAAAGCTGCCATATCCTTTAAAAAGTTTTATCTCCTTGAAATTTTAGAACTGAATTTTTATTTCTTGACTTTCTTTCTTAGAATATAATAAGCGTGGTTGTTTAAATAGTTTGTCTGCAAATTCTAATATTTGAACATTTTGAGTGAATGTTTCTATTGGTTCTCAGTGTTGATATTTTGTTTTCTTGCATACCCATTTATCACTGGCCCTATAATAGGCGGTTTATATTTTAAAAACACTTTATAGGGGTAATTTCAGGCATAAGAGGATAGCTTCTTTTTCAGAGTAGGTTTTTGTTTCTTTTGCTAGATGCTACAGATTTTCGTCAATACAAGTTCAAGGCTTGAGGTGTCATGAACAACCCAGAATGAAGTAATAAAGCTGGGATGGGAGTTCACGCAAGGGCCACTTTATTCAAAGTTCACCTGTCATAAGTATGTAGCCTTTCATGCTCCCAACTTGAAGTCAGGAAGGAATTATCAGAGCCCCTACCCTTGTGGATAACTAGGCTTTCATTTTGAATCATGAGCGGTTCAAGGTTGCTAAAATCAGAGTTAGCAGGTCCCTTCCAAGCAGAACTAGGCTTCCTTGCAAGGCCAGTAATACCTCACTACCTTGTTAGCTCTTTGATGCTTTTAAAGAATATTCTTTCTATATGTTTTGCAGGCTTTTTAGTTTTTCAGCAAGGGGTTTGATCTGTTTCCTAGTTCCCCATTACTTGAAGCAGAAGTTTCAAGATACATCTGATTAAAACAGTCACGTTTCATCTGCTTAGTTTTTCTTATCCTTCGAGACGTGACAGACGTCATTTCTTCAGTAAAGGCTTCTGAAGCCCCCAGACATTGTTCAAATAGGTTTTTTTTTTACCTTCATAGAATATAATTCTTTCCATTACAGCACATATTCTACATTGTAATTTACACTTGTTTATATACCCCCCATTAGTCTGCAAGCTCCTTTAAAACAGGGACTATAGGCCAGGCGTGGTGGCTCACGCCTGTAATCCTAGCACTCTGAGAAGCCAAGACAGGCAGATCACTTGAGCTCAGTTCAAGACCAGCTTGGCCAACATGGTGAAACACCATCTCTAATAAAAATACAAAAATTTGCTGGGCATGGTGGCAGGCACCTGTAATCCCAGCTACTTGGGAGGCTGAGTCAGGAGAATTGGTTGAACCCAGAAGGTGGAGGTTGATGTGAGCCGAGATCCCACCACCGCACTCCCGCCTGGGAGACAGAGTGAGACCCTGTCTCAATTAAAAAAAAAAAAACTGGGACTATAGCTATTTTTGATTGTTTAATCATCATTATCTGATATAATTCATGGCATATAATAGGTATTAGATACATATCTGTTGAATAAATGAATGAATGCCCTATTACATCAGGGCACAGATGAAATAGTATCAGTTGAAAATAAGTTAATGCATTTGCATTATGCATGTAGAGAAATATTATTTTTGTATGCATTGAGAATATACTCAATAAAACAGTTACATCTGCAGACATTTATTCAGCACTGCTGTGTGAAGAGTTTTAGGACACTAAAACTCATTAATAGAATCATGAGAAAAAAGAGCCATCAAAGTAATTCTTTCTTACATATCATCATGGCTTTGACTTCACCATTGAAACGATTAAATTCTCACATCTCTTAAAAACTGTGAGGAAATTACAGATAAGAAGTGTCTGTGTGTGTCTGTGTGTTTTGCAACAAAACAACAAAACATTTATTAGAAAAGTTAAAAGAGTTGAGCATAGGAAAGAGGGTGAAGCATTACTTAATGAACCAGTTTCGTGTGAAGTATCTTTACAAATATTGTAAGTACATAAGGAGAAGAGCTTTCAAACTGATTTTTGTATGTTGAATGTTGGTTTAGTTGTACATAATAGTAAACTCTCAGTAAAACTTTATGGAAGGAAAAATAGAAGGAAGGAGGGAGGGGAGAATCAGGCTACTAATGTGTTTCATTTTTACTAAATCGAGGGATTTTATACGTATATCGCTATGAAAAAACTCAACCTACCTGGGCACAGTGATGTGTGCCTGTAGTCCCAGCTACTTGGGAGGGTGAGGCCTGAGGCAGGAGGATGGCATGAAACCAGGAGTTCAAGACTGTTGTGTGCAATTATCGTGCTTGTGAATAGCCACTACACTCCAGCCTAGGGAACATAACAAGACCCTGTCTCTAAACAACAACAACAACAACAACAACAAAACTCAACCCAGTTGCAACTCCCTTCTTAACGGGAATTCTTATAGCATGTAAAGACAAAGGTATTTTTCTTTTAACCATCTGTGGAGTTCAAAGAACCAGTTCAATCCTGGATTCAACTAACAAACTCAAATGGTTTCAACTAGTTGATTAAAAATTTTTATCAACTTATCTTTTAAGACAAATGCACTCAGTTGATCATGGTATACCACATGTGATCTTTTCTTCTTCTTTTCTTCATTATCTTTTGTGCTTGATACTGTATTTCTTTGAATTCTGCCTGAAGTTGCTTTAGATTATTGTGACAATCATGGCACATTGTGCATTTAAATTGAGCTTATTGTCAGAAATATCTGCATTAATATAGGTTTCTCCATTTTTCAATCCCAGTGTAGGGTTTTAAATTTGCCTTTGTTAAATATATTTCCTTATTTATTCTAGGTTCAGAGTATAATTTCTAGCTTGTCGCAATCTGTTTTGTGATTTTGTCTTTCACGGTATTATGTTTCTCAACTTTTTATTAGTCACAAATTTCATAAGTGTATCTTCTCAGTGTGTATTCAAATAATGGGTTAAAATGTTGAACAGAACAAGATTGAACACAGATCTGGCAACTTATTAGTTCTCCCAGCAAGTATACAGCATAACTCTTACTATTTGTTACTTTTTGGGAATGGTAATTCAACAAGCTACAACTGTACCTGTGGCATTAAGGATTGTTCTATCAGAAAATTTTATCAAATACACTGAAATTAAGATGTTCCTGTCACAATATTCCTCTTATTTATCAAGATTAAACCTTTTAGCAGCACAGAAATTGTTATTTTTGTATGACTTTCTCTTCTTAAACCCATGTTGGTTCTTAGCGATCTCAATATTCATTCAAAATAGTCCAAATTTGTTCAGTATTCAGTTATAGAAACTTTCTAATGAGAGGTATCAAATTTACCAGAATATTGTTTTCAGAAGTATACAATGGAAATTAGGACATTTGATGCTTTTCACGCCTGTAGCATCTTTTCTATTGTCCATAATGTCCTATCAACAGTTGTCAATGGTACCAGTATGACAATTTATATGCCAGATATTTAATATCACAGAATATAGTCATATGCCCACATGCACACATACACATGCTCTTATACACTAAAGAGTGTTATAAAAAAAGATAGTTGCTATTTTCCTCTTTATAAGTGGCTGAGATATTAAATCATATGCCTTTTTAAAAAAATTTCAGTTTTAAAGATCATTTTTGATATATACCAAATAAATACTGGTAATTTCTGCTTTCCATTTGATAAAGTAACATGTTCTATTATTTAATAACTTACAGAAATGACTTTTGAATAGAAAATGCATGCAGATGAAAAAAGATCAGATGAAATTAAAAGGTATTTGGGCAAAAGTGACTGCCCTGCTACATTAGCATGCCATTTAACTGAGAGTGACAGAAACCTATCAGCAACAGTACCTTTAAAAAGTTCAGAATTGAGCCATGTATTCTGCTGCATGATTTATAGCTTCCCAACCTCCTTATATTTTGCTGCACTGCTATCTTTGCCATTCTAATTTATGGGTCACGGTAGATGCTTGAAATCCAGTTTGAATCTTCACATTCCAGGTTGTAGGAAGAAGGAAGGTGATTATGAAAGGAACATGTCTCTTTCTCCTTTTAAGGCCATTTCCCAAAAGTTGCACATATGACTTTCATTTATACCCTGTTGGCTCAAATCTAGTCACATGCTTGCCCTTGGTGTGACTGCCACACACTTATTGAATAATCAAGTGTTCTGTTCTAAGGAAGAAGAGGGAACAGATATTGCAACAATTGGTGGTCTTTGCTATCCTCTCCTTATCTCCCAGCTACCCACTACTTCTTCCCAGAAACTGTGGCTAATTTCTTTTGTATCACTTAAGAAATCGGTATGTATATGTTTGTGTGTGTATGTATTTATAGACATATGTATATGTTAATGCTTTTTTTATTTCTTGTATATAAATATGGGAGTATATCATAGAGACTGTTTTGCACAACTCTTTTCATTTAATGTTATATTTTGGAGACCTTTCCACATTTTATAGAAAAAAACATAATTTATTAAGCCACTTCCCTATTAATACCAATTTAAGTTGTTTTCAAATGTTTGCAGTGAATATCAATTTACATATATTATTTCACAGTTGAATGAAGCTATATGTATGTTCCTAGAAATTTAGCTCTTGGGCCAAAGGGATATGCATTTTTAATTTTGATAGGTGTTGACAAATTGCTTTTCTAAGTTGTACCAAATCTCCCCACTATTAAATCATGCATTGGATTAGAGTCTTCCCTTGTTATCCGTGTGAATTGGTTTCAGAGCCCTTGTGGATACCAAAATCCATGAATGATCAAGTCCCTTGTATAAAATGCCCTAGTATTTGCATATAACCCATGCACATCCTCCCTTACACTCTGAATCATCTCTAGATTATGTATAATATCTAATACAATGTAAAACACAATATAAGCAGTTGTTATACTTTATTGGTTTTTTAGATGTACTATTTTTTAATGTGTTGTTTTTTATGCTTTTTTCCCAAATATTTTTGATCTGATGTTAATTGTATCCACAGATGTGGAGCCTGCACATAAGAAGGGCTGACCATATCTGATAATTTGTGCTTTGTCAGACACTTTTACCAAAACAGTATAATATCAAAATTTTTAATCCTTGTCTTTGATAGATTAAAAAGACATAGTGATTCCTTGTTGTTTTAATTTGTATTTTTCTTACTTTGAATGAGATTGATAATTTTCTTATTATTTGGTGATAGTGGACAATTTTTTGCCATGCAGAAATATTTTATTTTTACGTGATCAAATCTATCAACCTTTCTGTTGATGACTTCGAGAATTTGTTATTATTAGAGCGCTCTCCTACTCCAAGATTATGAAAAACGTTTTCTCTTTGGCTTCTTTTGGTAGTTTTGTGCCTTTATTTTTGTGTGTTGAGGCCTCTGATCCATCTGGAGTTTGTCATATGGTATGAGATAAGAAACATGCCATGATATTTTAAAGCTCGTAAAACAGTAGTCCCACAACAATTTGTTGAATGATTCATCTTCCCCCACAGTTTTGATATATCATTGGCATTATATACTAATCTCTGGACTTCCTAGTCTTCTCTATAGATCCATTTTTAAAAATCTTTCTATGCATACTAAATCGTTTTAATCAGTGGAACTTTATAAAATATTTTAACATGTGGAGGAATGGTCCCCATTTATTTTTTCTTTTTCAGACTTTGCTTGGCTATTCTTCTCTTTCCTGTTTAAATTTGAGAATAAGTTTATGTTACTTACAAAATAAGGTTGACGTGGCTCTGTTTCTTCCTTCTTGCTCTGCATGGAGTTCAGAAATCTCTTTGTGAATATTTAACATTCTCCTCAAGTCTCATCATGTTTTCCAGTCAACTCCCAGATAATTTGTCTTTTTTTTTAACTTTTATTTTAGATTCAAGGGTACATATGCAGGTTTGTTATATAGGTAAACTCGTGTCATGGGGGTTTGTTGTACAGATTTTTTCATCACCCAGATATTAAGCCTAGTACCCAGTAGTTATTTTTTTTCTACTCCACATCCTCCTGCTACCCTCCACCCTCAAGTAGACCCCAGTGTCTTGTTCCCTTCTTTGTGTTCATGAGTTCTTATCATTTAGCTCTCACTTGTAAGTGAGAACATGTGGTATTGGGTTTTCTGTTCCTGAGTTAGTTTGCTAAGGATAATGGACTCCAGCTCCATCGTCATCCCTGCAAAGGACATGATCTCATTCTTTTTTTATGGCTACGTAGTATTCCGTGGTGTATATGTACCACATTTTCTTTATTCAGTCTGTCATTGATGGGCATTTAGGTTGATTCCATGCCTTTGCCATTGTGAATAGTGCTGCAGTTAACATTCGTGTGTATGTGTCTTTATGATAGAATGAATTATATTCTATCTATCTATATTATATTATATCTATATGTATAGATACCTATACATATTATATCTGTATATAGATATCTATACATATAGATATATTCTATCTATATATTATATTCTATATTTTATATTATATATATGGGATTGCTGGGTCAAATGGTAGTTTCATTTTTAGCTCTTTGAGGAATCACCATACTGCTTTCCATAATGGTTGTACTAATTTACACTCCCACCAACAGTGTATAAGTGTTCCCTTTTTTGTGCAACCTCGTGAGCATCTGTTGTTTACTTTTTATTAACAGCCATTCTGACTTGTGTGGTATCTCACTGTGGTTTTGATGTGCATTTCTCTAATGATCACTGATATTGAGCATTTTTTCATATCCTTATTGGCCACATGTATGTCTTCTTTTGAAAAATGTCTGTTCATGTCCTTTGCCCACTTTTTAATGGGGTTGTTTGTTTTTCTCTTGTAAATTTGTTTAAGTTCCTTATAGATGCTAGATATTATACCTTTGTCAAATGCCTAGTTCACAGATATTTTCTCCTGTTCTGTAGGTTGCCTGTTTACTGATCTTTGATTTTTGAATCTCTCTTGTATTTCTTTGTATGTTACCTTTTCAATGATAGCATTATCAGATTTAGGTCAGAATAGAACTAATGTCTTTATAGAATATCTAGAAATGGGTCAATAGGTCATTATCTTGTATACTTTAACAACAGACTCAATTAGAAAGCTATACCTGAGAGTTTACACACTCCTGAAAATTTAAAAATTAGATTAAATACTAATTTTAAATAAATAATAACTAAAGTATAAATGCATTCAAACCAGTTATCCTTTTTTAAAATTTTGTTTAATTGACAAGGAATAATTATATATATTTATGAGGTACAATGTGGTGCTATGACACACACATATATCATAGAATCATTAAATCAGGCAAATTAACATATCTATTATTTCACACACTTATTTCTTTGTGATGATAACACTTAAAACTCCTTCAGCAAATTTTGAAATATAAAATATGTTATTATTAACTATAGTCACTGTGCTGTGCCATTCTGATCGCTAAAACTTATTCCTCCTAACTGAAACTTTGAACCTTTTGACTAACATCTTCTCTCTCCCCATCCACCCCCCACCCTCCCACCTCTAGCAACAATCTTCTACTCTCTACTTCTATACATTCAACTTTTTAAGATTCCACACATAAGTGAGTGAGACCATGCAGTACTTGTCTTTCTGCGCCTGACTTATTTCACTTAGCATAATGTTCTCCAGATTCATCCATGTTGTCAAGTGACAGAATTTCTTTCATTTTTAAGGCTGAATAGTATTCTGCTGTATGTATATACATTTCCTTTATCCATTCATCCATCGATGGGCACTTAGGTTGATTTCATATCTTAGCTATTGTGAATAATGCTACAGTAAACATGGGAGTGACATATACCTTTGACATACTAATTTCAATACTCTTGTATATATATCCAGACTTGGAATTGCTGGATCATGTGGTAATTATATTTTTAGTGTTTTGAGGAACTTTCACATGGTTTTTCAAAATGGCTGCACTAATTTGCATTCCCACCAACAGTGTCCAAGGGCTCCCTTTTCTCTACATCTTCACCAACACTTATCTTTTGTCTTCTTGATAATAGCTATTCTAACAGGTGTGAGGAGATGTCTCACTGCGGTTTTAATTTGCATTTCCCTGATGGTTAGTGATTTTGAGCATTTTTTTTTTGTATATCTGTTGGCCATTTGTATGTATTTTCTCCCCCCATAATCCAATAATTTTTATTCTAGCAACACAAAACAATTCAACATTAGGCAAACTAATGTGTTTGTCTTTTTTGGATAAATGTCTGTTCAGGTCCTTTGCCCATTTTTAATCAGATTTTTTTTTCTTAATATTGAATACTTTGAGTTCTTTATATACTTTAGACATTAACCCCTTATCAAATATATTGATTTCAAATATATTCTTCCATTACATAGATTGTCTTTTAATTCTGTTGATTATTTCCTTGGCTATGGAGTAGGCTTTTCATTTGATGTCATCTCATTTGTCTATTTTGTCTTTAGGCAACTGGTGGTCGTATACAAAAAATCATTGCCCAGACCAATGTCATGGATCTTTTCCTCAGTGTTTTCTTCTAATTATTTTATAGTTTCAGGTCTTAGGTTTAAGTCTTTAACTCACTCTGTGTTGATTTTTGTATATGAGGTGAGATAAGGGTCCAATTTTATTCTTCTGTATTTTGGTATCAGTTTCCTCAGCACCACTTATGAAGATACTGCATTTCCTTATTGTGTGTTCTTGTCTTCTTTGTCAAAAATCAATTGACTATAAATTGGTTGGCTTATTCCTAGGCTGTCTGTTCTGTTGCATTGGTTGGTGTGTCTATTTTTATGTTAGTATCATGCTATTTTGATTATTAGAACTTTGTAATATATTTTGAAATCAGGTAGTGTGATACCTCTAGGTTTGTTCTTTTGGATCAAGACTGCTTTGACTATTCAGAGTCTTTTGTGATTCCATACACATTTTAGAGTTTTTTTTTTCTTTTTCTGTGAAGAATGCCATTGGAATTATAGTAGCAATTGCCTTGACTCTGTAGATTGTTTTGGGTGGTATGGAAATTATAACTATGTTAATTATTCCAATCCATGAACACTGGATATCTTTCCATTTATTTGTCTTTTCTTCAGTTTCTTTCATCAATATTTTATAGTTTTCAACATACAGATTTTTCACCTTCCTGGTTAAATGTACTTCTAAGTATTTTAATTTTTGATGCTATTGTAAATGGGATTGTTTTTTAAAATATTTTTCAGATAGTTTGTTTTTAGCATGCAGAAATGTTACTAATGTTTATATTGATTTTATGTCCTGCAACTTAACTGAATTCATTTATCAGTTCTAACGTTTTTTTTTTTTTGTTGGAGTCTTTAGTATTTTCTATATATAAGATCAAGTCATCAACAGAAAGAATTTCACTTCTTCCTTTCCTATTTGGATACCTTTTATTTCTTTCAATGTACTTATTTAAGGAAAAAGCTAAGGGAGCAACTAACAAAATGCTGCTGAGAACTCTGGATAGTAGAGTAAGATGACTAAAGAGAGTGCTTGTGGTGGACATTAGAATGATTGTTAGGAAAAAATCAGTCAGGAAAACAGAACTTTCTATAATCCCAAATTAGCCTACAGTTATTGGTTGGAAAGGACCATTTAAAAGAAATACATTTTATATACAATGTACATAGCATCAAAATAACTCCATATGAGAATTATCCAAAACAGTTACTATATGCACCATTTTTAAAAAACTACTTTTACTTGTTCTAAATTAGGTTAGAGCATTAAGAATTTTAATTTGATCAGCATCTACAGACTAACAAAGAGATAAATAAATATGAGAATTATAAGCTCAGTTTCTCATGCTGAGTCATATTACATTAACATTACTTAGGTATATCTAATTTTTATGAACTATGCATAAAGGTAGGAGTTTTATTTTTGCAAGTACAGTAATGGACACTTTACTATTTTGATATATGTTTGTAAAAGATCTTAAGAAACATTTAGTTTTCCCTCCCTAGTAGAACTAAATAATAAGATATTCTGGGTTTTACTTTTATGTAATAGAATAAAATAAATTTATATGTTTTCTTACAATAAATACATTAACCACAAGGAGAATTGGAAGCTGCCAGAATAAGGTATTAATATGTCCCCAAATGTTTATGCTCTTCTTAAAGAAGACTGTTTGCTTTTGCCTTGAAAAATGTATTTTTCGCTGCTTTTTTCCAGCATTGTAACTTAATTTGCTGCACACTGTATTTTAAAAAGCCAATTCAGATAAGATGTTTAGTGTCATCATTTAGACGTGCCACTTTCTCCTGCTACAAGGAATTTAAGTGACAGCAATATATGTTGAACATTTTCTGAAAACACACTTTTTCTTTTAATATATACACAAACTCAATTAGAGTCCAGGTCAGTCAGTGGAAAGGCATTTATAGAATCAATCGTTTTGGGTTAAGAAGTAGACACCCTGCAAGCTTACTAATGGAATGGAAATAATGCCTGGAACCTCTCCAAACAGTAACAGTCTCAATGGAGCAATTAAATATGTATGAAGAATGTTTGCTGAGAAGTTCGAACACGTCAACCTGGGGTTTATATTTGTGGTTTAATTTATTCAGCACCTTCCAGTGAGCCGATGCTTGATGGTCTAAAAACATTGCTGGGCCCTGCATCTATTGCATCCTGCACAGAGTTTTGAGTGACAGTCACTCAGAAGCAGTGGTTATTTTTAATCATCTCAAGAAGTACAGGCAGAGGGGGGAGAATGGGAGTTTTTGATTTGCATTTAGATACCCAACACTGCCTCATTAATAAATTTGGCACTCTTAAGAGTATGTCAGGCAATCTTCAGCCCATTTAATAGAAAGTATTGGCATAGGCAAAACTCCTATTTCTGCTCACAGCAGTGGTATTTAGGCCTTCAAATTACAGTTCACTTGTATGATTGCTGCAATCTGTATCTTCAGATCATTTCTTTTCTCTCTCAAAAGCGAAGTCTGTATGGTACTAACTAGCTGAACTTTATACTATTAGGAAATAATGGTGCTACTGTGTTATAATACTACTGATTAAATTATGGAAAAATTTCAGGGGGAGATAGCAACAGGATGAGACGGCAACATTTTCTTTTATGCTCAAGCTTTGTTTTTAAATGCCAGAGAAACAAGGATATATTTTTTCTTGTTTTATTTTTAAATTTATAATTGATACAACAATTGTACATATTTATGGTGTGCAATGTTATATTTCAATGCATTTATACATCATATTATGATCAATTGGAGTTTTTACCATATCCATCACTTTAAACATTTATCCTTTCTTTGTGGTGACAACATTCAAAATCTTCTGAGTATCCTGAAATATACATTACACTGTTTTTTGCTAAATGGCAAACAGATGTATGAAACCATGTTCAGCATCACTAATCATCAGAGCAGCGCAAACCTTGACCTCTTAATTGGCCCTTTATCATCACCTATGCCCCAACCCCATGCCAGGGGGCAGTATTTCACAGGAAGGAACTTTCAGAGGAGCCAACTCTGCCTGGACCAGTCGTTGAAGAGGTTAGTCCTGGGGAGAGGGTGCTGTGATAGCCTGGGGTCTGACACTCACCAGAGGGTTGGGCTGGCAGCAGAATGCTCTCTCTCCCACCCCCTTGCCTGTGCAACATCTTATGCCAGGCCGGTCTGGAGGAAATGAGTTCTAGCTTCCATGTGGGGCTTGAGGGCAAGGGAAAGATAGGGTTTGAGATGAGAATGAGGACTTGGGTTATGCTAACAGCTTCCAGTTTGGGTCTCAGATTCTGACTCAGAAGCCAAGTATGAGGATATAGCCCCCAGTTGGGCGGGGAGACAGGATCACAGGGTTTGGGATGGGTGGACTCCTCTCAATCATGTGGATCAGGGAACAAACCCTGAGCAACTAGACCCGGATGGGTGAATTTCTGGAGAATTTGATGCTATTGCCATCACTATCAGCCCCCAGGCTTCCATTATACCCAGTCTTGGGGAGGGTGCACCATTTACATAGACCAAACATGAATGATGCTTCCTGGAGTTGGCTAATTGACCGATCTGTACCCTGAACTTTCCTTCGTTAGGCAGACATTGCTCATCAAACACAGTCTATGTTCAGTTTAGATAAGGACTAGAGTCCTTCTCCATATGGGGCTGCAGACAAGCCCTGCCAATTCCTCAAGATCTCCAGCTCAAGAGGCAGCGGTTGGCCATCACTCTATAACAAACCTTGATGAGCCCCCAGGAAACACAGAGGCACCTCCAGTAGCCCTGGATGATGCAGACAGCATTGAGGATGTGGCATTAGCACTGGCAGATGTGGCACATGTGGGCTAGGGACTGCAGTGTGACTGCTGCCCACTCCTCCCTTGAGAAGTCCTCCAATGCTGCCTGCCCACTGCCTCATCTCCAGAATCCTGGACAGTATCAGCCACCATCAGCACTGAATGATCCTGGTGCTGAGGGCTGTGTGCCACAGTGCCTGATGCACCAGGGTGCCCCAACACCAGACTTGGATCTTGATGACTGCCATATCTTTGTCAGAGAGCTTCTTTTGGTTTTCTGGGGGTTTTCCAAATTTCTCATTGGCATTAGCCACTGTTTGTGTCTTAACTAGAGCCAGAGTTTTGGCCTCTGCCTTCAACTTTGAGGTTAATGGTCCCGAAGAAAAATGGGCCAGCATGTCCTTCTGCTGAGGCTCATCTTTTGTGTGTGTGGGTTTATTCATTTTTTTAGGCTGCTTCTTATTCTGTTCTGCAAGTTGTACAAGAAGCATGGTGCTGACATCTACACAGTTTCTGAAGAGGCGTCAAGGACCCTTTACTCATGGCAGAAGGTGAAGCGGAGCAGGCATCTCACATAGCAGAGCAGGAGCAAGAGAGGAAATAAAGATATTTAATGTAGGGAAAGGTTGGGAGGGTGTGTGTGTGTGTGTGTGTGTGTGTGTGTGTGTGTTTCCAGGGGTTTGTATTCAAATATATGTGGTATACAACTACTAATATCTTATCAAAGTTACATGTTTATTATTCTAGGCTGAAGTCTGCAGGAGATAGAATTAGCAAACAACTAGAATCCATACAATGGGTAAAATTCCAAATATGGTCAAGATTTTGAGAGGGTTCCATGGATAGGAAGAATCAATATCATGAAAATGGATATACTCTCCAAAGTAATTTATAGATTCAATGCTACTGCCATCCAAACTACCATTGAAATTCTTCACAGAATTAGAAAAAACTACATTAAATTTCATATGGAACCAAAAAAGAGCCCGTGTAGCCAACACAATCCTAAGCAAAAAGAACAAAGCTGGAGGCGTCACACTACCTGGCTTCAAACTATACTACAAGGCTATAGTAACTAAAACACCATGGTACTGGTACCAAAAGAAACATATAGATCAATGGAACTGAACAGAGACCTCAGAAGTAACACTACACATCTACAACCATCTGATCTTCAACAAGCCATGTAAAAACAAGCAATGGGGAAAGGATTCTCTATTTAATAAATGGTGCTGGGTAAACTGGCTAGCCATATGCAGAAAACAGAAACTGGACCCCTTCCTTACACCTTATACAAAAATTAACTCAAGATGGATTAAAGACTTAATTGTAGGACTTAAAACCATAAAATCCCTAGAAGAAAACCTAGACAATACGATTCAGGACATGGGCATGGGCAAAGACTTCATGACTAAAATACCAAAAGCAATTGCAATAAAATCCAAAATTCACAAATGGGATCTAATTAAACTAAAGAACTTCTGCACAGCAAATGAAACTATCATCAGAGTGAACAGACAACCTACAGAATGGGAGAAAATTTTTGCAGTCTACCCATCTGACAAAGGTTCGATATTCAGAAACTACGAGGAACTTAAACAAATTTACAGGAAAAAAATAACCCCATCAAAAAGTGGGCAAAGGATATGAACAGACACTTCTCAAAAGAAGACATTTATGTGGCCAACAAACATATGAAAAAAAGCTCAGCATCACTAATCATTAGAGAAATGCGAATCAAAACCACAATGAAATACCAGCTCGCACCAGTCACAATGGCTATTATAAAAAAGTCAGGAAACAGTAGATACTGGCGAGGCTGTGGAGAAATAGGAACGCTTTTACACTGCTGATGGGAATGTAAATTAGTTCAACCATTGTGGAATACAATGTGGCAATTCCTCAAGGATCTAGAACCAGAAATACCATTTGACCCAGCAATCCCATTACTGGGTATATACCCAGAGGAATATAAATCATTCTACTATAAAGACACATGCACACATATGTTTATTGCAGCAGTATTTACAATAGCAAAGACTTGGAACCAACCCAAATGCCCATCAATGATAGACTGGATAAAGAAAATGTGGTACATATACACCATGGAATACTATGCAGCCATGAAAAGGAATGAGATCATGTGCTTTGCAGGGATATGGATGAAGCTGGAAGCCATCATTCTCAACAAACTAACGCAGGAACAGAAAACCAAACACTGCATGTTCTCGTACCTAAGTGGGAGTTGAATAATGAGAACACATGGACATAGAGGGGAACAACACACACTGAGGCCAGTGTGGGCGGTGGGGGGCGAGGGGAGGGATAGCATTAGGACAAATAGTTAATGCATGCAGGGCTTAAAACCTGGATGACAGGTTGATAGGTGCAGCAAACCACCATGGCACATGTATACCTATGTAACAAACCTACACGTTCTGCACTTGTATCCTGGATCTTAAAGTAAAATAAAATAAAAATAAAAATAAAGATTTTGAGAGGGTTCTTGGTCACATGATTGCTCTGGTGCATGTCTTGACTCAGCATTACATATCATCTTGTCCAAGATGCAGTGGTGTCATAGGGTTGAGGGCTGATACTCCAGAGTGAATGACACCTCTGATGGATGCACTACAAAGCCCAGGGATTCACCTTTGAATTAGATTTACAACATTATTAAAGGAAAAAGCTGAAGTATCATCATAATTTAATGGGATATAAAATGAAAACAGGTCTTCTAAAATGGAAACTTGAAATCCCAGGGAGGCATTTAAAATGTGGTTACTGACAGATCTGTCATGCCAATTTATGAGCTGTGAAAGCTTGTTGCTTTCAAAGCCTCTTTCAGGACACTGGTATTTAAGGCCTCTAAGGCCATCAGTTGGATGCTTTTTTTATATTGATGAAATCCTAAGGGTAGCTTATAAGATGATAGATTTAGCTTCACTGAGAACCGGCATTTAATCATCTGTGATAGTAACATGAGGCCAAGTGTAGTTTGACCACTGTCCTACATCACTAAGGACACATTTCACAGCTCATTACTTTATATGTAAGATGGATTTTAAAAAAGTATATATTGGATTAATTTATAACCCAAACCACAGAATAATTGGAAATATCAAATAATCTTATTAGCTGACACTGAATCTACCAACAGTCCTAACTAGTCTTTGAGTTAGTAACTCTATACCCTGGGTGGTCAAAGAAAATATTTAAAGTCATTTATTTACCTCTACATATGTCAGACGAAAATTTCAGAGGCCACAAAGAAATAAACAACAAACAAAAACATTCAGCATTAGCTTCTTAAAATGTGGATTGGATCAGATCACTCTTAGAAACTATTACTATCTTAGTGGTAACTTCCTACCCAGAGATCACCCCACCCCTCCTTCACTACTCCCTTCCTGCAGATTCCTTACTTATAGGCGAAAAAAGAAAAAAATTGCGTACTTCTCAGCATAATGTTCAAGGCTTTACAGCATCTAGCTCATCCTTCATTGCTAGCCTTTTTTCGTCTCTTGACATATCAATGCTTCAATTTATCTACAGTCTTCTCCCAGTTTCACAAGCTTGCTGCATGCTTTGTCTCTGGTGACTCTGATCATGCTCCACCCTTGCCTACAAGGCCTTTCTCCTTTTTTTCCACCTATTAAACTTTATCCATATCCAAAGATTCAGCCTGTGGCCAGGCCCAGTGGCTCATACCTGTAATCCCAGCACTTTGGGAGGCCGAGGTAGGCAGATCACTTAAGTCCAGAGTTCGAGACCATCCTGGGCAACATAGCAAAACCCCGTCCTATTAAAAATACAAAAATTAGCCAGGTGTGGCAGCACACACTTGTTATCCCTGCTGCTTAGGAGGCTGAGGCAGGAGAATCGCTTGAACTTGGGAGGTGGAAGTTGCAGTGAGCTGAGATCACATCGCTGCACTCCAACATGGGTCACAGAGTGAGACTCTGTCTCAAAAACAAACAAACAAACAAACAAAAAACAAAAAGCAAAGATTCAGCTTGAATGCCATTTTTTATGAAGTCTGCTCCCAATCCCTATTATGTAATCAGGGCTCCATCCTCTTCATTTGCACATCCCTTGGTTAAGTCTTATAGAATAGTTGTCTAGGATTTGGCTTTGATGTTTACACAGGTTTGAGTTATACTGGGATGGAATCCCTTTATCAGTTACATAACCTGGAGCACCTTATTGAACCCTCCAAGCTTCAGTTGTTTTCCCCACAGGACTGTGAAAAGTATCTAGCAGGATATTTTTGACACAGAGGAGGCATTAAAGGGGCAGTGTGGACATGTCAGTCCCACTCCTGTCCAGGAAAAATTTCACTACAGAAAAAATGAGGATAATAAAGCTTCTGAAGTAAAATTTTATGGTTGTGGTTATTAATTATTTAGCAAAGAAAAGAAGAAGAGGTCGGAAAAAGAGGAGGAACAGAAAGGAGAAAGAGGAGAAAAAAAGGAAAAAAGCAACCCTCTAACTAAGAAATATTACTGCTGTGTGAAACACAAATGTCTATAAACCAAGTGAAGTTTTGGACTGTGGTTTAAAATGATATGTTTCTAACATTATCTTTCTACTTTATGTGTAATCACCTGTCAAAACACAGGAAAAGAATAACTAATTAAACATTAATGAATAGGGGGAGTGTGTGTGGGAGGGAGCACATATTTAACCTGTTAGATTTATTTTTTAAATTATATGATCAAAAATTAAAACATTATGTTATCGGTCCAAGAATCAAGAGGCAGGATAAATACTGCTAAAATTTTCACCATATTTGAAGGGATGTTCAGGATGATGAACTTAAAATGTGGTCTTTTACAATTTATGCAAAGTTCAGTGTATCCTAAGGGAACACCTTAAAAGGAGATCAGTAATCCACTCAAAATCCTAAAGCTGAGGTCGACAGAGGGTAAGAAAAGACCCGATATGAGCCTCCCCAAATTGAAAGCCACAGGGCAGAGATGCTGAATTTCAGTTGTGGGTTATAAGGAGCTCCCTTTTCCCACAGCCAAATCTAGAGATTAGAATCCAGGATTGCTTGATTGGGTCCATTAACTCAGCAGGTGAGCTGGTGCGCTCTAGGTTCCTTGTGTGCTTAGTTTATGCCATTTTCACATCATAGTGAAGCTGACATTATTGTTATCCATGCTTTACACTTAGAAAATGTGGGCATACAGAGATCATTTGTTCAAGGTGATGCACTAGTAAGTGGTAAAGCCAGTTATAAATCCAGTGTGACTTCAGAACTTGCATAAAAGCTACTGTGCTATATTGATAATTCCTACACACACACACACACACACACACACACACACACCCATCTTCTCTCTCTCTCTCTCTCTCTCTCTCTCAAAGAAACATTACAAAACTGCAGAGAACATTTCTATCTTCAGTAGAGAAACTTGGAAAATCATCTACTTGGAAAAAAGTCAAGTTTGATCATCATTATTTTTCCCTTCACCTCATTTGACCAAAAAAAAAAAAAAAATAGAAGCAGGCTAACCAACTCAATGACAACAATAACCACTGTGAAGCAAAAAATAAAAAATGAATATAGATTACAATGGCATATGTGTGAGGAGTTGAGAACTGTAAAAGATTTCTAAGCCTAAAAGGAAAAATCACCACAAGTAAAAAGATTTATATATTGAACTACATAAAATATATATATTCTTGACAGAAAATAGTTATCAACAAAATTGAAAATGACTTACATGCTAGAAAGTTGTTTTTAATTAGTATGAAGAGGATTAGTAGTCTCAGTAGGTGAGAATCAATCAATTAGAAGAACACTATGAAGTAGACAGTTTACAGAAAAATGCATAGAAATGACTTCTAAATATACAAAATAAAAACCTCATTATTGATAACACAAAATGAAATGAAAACTCTAAGTACCATTTTTATCTATCAAATTAGCCCAGATTTTTAAAAAGTTTTTACTAGAAAAGATAAAAGTAAACATTCTCATACTCTACTGCTAGAGTGTAATTTGAATCAACCTTTCAAAAAATAAATTTTATAATATGGAAAATATCCATAAAATAGTCATACCCTTGATTCAGTAATTATTCTGCTTCTAGGGGCGTGTCTTAAGAAAGTACCAGATATATATATATATTTTTTATTATACTTTAAGTTTTAGGGTACATGTGCACAGTGTGCAGGTTTGTTACATATGTATACATGTGCCATGTTGGTGTGCTGCACCCATTAACTCGTCATTTAGCATTAGGTATATCTCCTAAAGCTATCCCTCCCCCCACCCCCCACCCCACAACAGTCCCCGGAGTGTGATGTTCGCCTTCCTGTGTCCATGTGTTCTCATTGTTCAATTCCCACCTGTGAGTGAGAACATGCGGTGTTTGGTTTTTTTGTCCTTGCGATAGTTTGCTGAGAATGATGGTTTCCAGTTTCATCCATGTCCCTACAAAGGACATGAACTGTTCATATTTTATGGCTGCATAGTATTCCATGGTGTATATGTGCCACATTTTCTTAATCCAGTCTATCGTTGTTTGGACATTTGGGTTGGTTCCAAGTCTTTGCTATTGTGAATAGTGCCACAATAAACATACGTGTGCATGTGTCTTTATAGCAGCATGATTTATAATCCTTTGGATATATACCCAGTAATGGGATGGCTGGGTCAAATGGTATTTCTAGTTCTAGATCCCTGAGGAATCGCCACACTGACTTCCACAATGGTTGAACTAGTTTACAGTCTCAAACAAATTTACAAGAAAAAAACAAACAACCCCATCAAAAAGTGGGCAAAGGATATGAACAGACACTTCTCAAAAGAAGACATTTATGCAGCCAAAAAACACATGAAAAAATGCTCATCATCACTGGCCATCAGAGAAATGCAAATTGAAAGTACCAGATATTAACTGGGATTTATAATACTGACACATAACACTGATATATATGACATATAGTAACTAAATGTCTAATAACGAGTCCAAGTAAGTTAGATAAATTTATATCATGGAATATTACACAGCTGTGTAAGATAGCGTGTTTGAATGATAGTGTGTTTGATTTTTCTTAAAAATATCCACAATGTAAGCAGTTAATTGTAAAAGCAGGATATAAACTTGGACATGGTAGGATCACAATTTGGTAACACAGACACATGCATACACATATACATGCATAGGTATAGAGAAAATACAGGAATAAAATACAGCCAAAGAATAACAAAATACTGGCAAAAAATCAACCACTGCATTACTGGAGGGATAATTTCATTTTCCGCTATACCCTTTTCTGTGTTTTTCTATTAGCATTTAAAAAATATTTTTTAACATGGAAAATATGTTTTGGAAAACAATCCTCATATTTCAGAAAGAGAATGTCATTACTGGACACCAATGATAACTATAGTATTGTTGTTCAGTGAAGCAAATTATTAATAACCTGACTCAGAAAGCCAATCCAGACCATTCCTCATATCCTCAAGCAGATTTTATATTAAATTATTTATATAAGTCATTTATAACTCATTATATTACTAAAAACACTAGTTAGGAACATCATTTGTGGTCAGCATTTTTGTAAAACTTTAAATTAAAAATAAACATATAAACACATGTATACACACTATGTGCATACATATACACATACATACCCACAGAATAAGGATATATATAAATTTATGTATACCTAAATTTATATAAAAATTTTATATTTACACATGTGCATATAAAACAATGTATGTATGTTGAAAGGAACCAGACTTTTGCCTGCTTTTTTATTGCATTGGTCAGATATATGGAATCTCATTATTATACTTAAACTACTTACTATTGAATGTGGACCCAAAATGTCATGTTTTAACCTTTTAAATATGAAGGAAGGAAGAAATATGCAATCACATATTTCAATAAAGTTAAATTCCATTTCAGGTTTCATCTCATTATTTATAATTTGATCAGATTCACAAGATGAAATTACTCTTATAAATAATACATGGATATTTCATGTGAATTTTGATGTAGATTTATACAATGTGGAATTTTACTGCTATAGATTACTATGCATTCTTGAGTTTTATGATGAAAGATATAGCCAGTAGTAATATAATGCAATAGGAATTGATATGATGTCAGAAACCCCAAAAAGTGTTTGCAGATGCAATTAAAATGTATAAAATAACATGGGCTTTCATCTTACTTGATTTCTGTTTCTCAGAATAGCATTATTTAGGATAATCAAAGAAACGTTTGTTTTAAAAAATCAATACCCTTGAAGCATCATCATTATTTTTAAGTATGTGCAATTGTTTCTACAAGTTATTGATTTTACCTGTCTCAGTATATAATGATTGTTTGGTTTTAAGTCTTTTCTAAAAGGGTTTGTAACTTGGCCATTATTTACACATATATGTTCTATGGTTAGTGCCTTCTCTTTTCCTGGTCTGTGACTGGGCCCCTGCTGACCCTGACAAATGACTTTTTTATTCCTCCTAGTTAACCCTTCTTCACATAAAAGAAGAAAGGATTTATGAAATATCTATTGCATACTAGATGTTTATTTGTATGTGACTTGATTGAATCCTCGAATAGCCTATATGCTAGGTCATTGGAGAACACATCACTCAAGCAAAGAAGAAAGAGGCAGAGAGAAGGAGAAGTTGCACACCCATGGGAAGAGTTTTCCTCTTATGGTGGTTTAGAAGTAGTCCTGCTGCCCTGGGCTCAATATTATGTGCTTGAGCAGAGCCGTAGGCATCTGCACTTGTATCCATTTGCTGATTCTTCTCACCCTTTTGACATGTTGACTCTCTCTATATATATGTGTCCACTCCATTTGTTGTTTGTCTTTACCATTCTGTTTTGGGATTGGAGCTCTGTCTCTAATCCAGATCTTGACACAATGTCTAGTCCTTTTAGCCATCTCCAGTAGAGGAAGGACCTTGCCTGTCATATCCTCAACTACTTGCTAGGGTTGTGTCTTCAAAGGACTGGTAGCTTGAAACAATAGTTGCTACTAATATCTGATTTCGAGTTTCTCCTCTACATAAAACCTTTTCTCCTGACCAGAATTTTCACCGGTATTGGGGCAAATTGCCACATAGATTTCATTGTAAATCACTACCTTTGGCATCCTAAAGCCAAATCAACTACTCCAACATAGATCCCACTTGACACCCATGTCTCTGGTGCTACACCCTGAATAAAACACATTATACAGGAGACACAGCTTATTTTACATTTTCCTCTCGGAACAAAAATATATCATATGCAATAAGGAGGAAATTTATGAGAAAATATGGTGTTTCTATTTTTAAATAAAGTATATATTATGCACATATGTTTTTGGATTTTGCCAGAATTATTTTTGACATAATCTTTCTGAACTCATTGCTATTAAGTCATAACTATGTTAATTTCAGTAGTATTCTTTAGAATAATGTTAATCCAGTATATTTAAAATAAATAGATTAGAAAACCTGGAGATTATTAATATTTATTACCTTTATGAGAAGACAGAACATAGTTTGAAAATTACCTTTTTCATAGTAGGGATTTAATTATCTTTTTCCAAGGAATTTCTTTATCTTGGCTTAGCTTTGAATTCAACTCTGTAGCTACCAAAGCATTAGGTGGGCATTTATCAACAAAATGCATTTTTTATATAATTTTTGATGCTAGATAGTACAAACCCCTCCAAAGCATAAATGACCTCCCTGTTCATTCTATTACATTTAAAAAAATGTTTTTATATATTTTTGACATTAGTTCCTCTTACCTCAGGTAATTACTGTCTATGTATAATGAGCAGCTGTGGCCTCATTGAGTAATGGCTGTTCTATTTCTTTCGAGAGTTTAAAAGACTTGTAGCTCATATGGCTGATTATGAAGTTTCATTCACTTATGGAAAACATTTTTTCTTCTTCCCTCATGACATATGGTGTGTATTCTAGAGAAATATTTTTAACATTAAAGCATCACCAGGAAAAAAAAGATTAGAGTGTTTTGACATTTCTGTTATTTAAATTCTTAACAGAAGAAAAATCAACCTTGTTAAATGAAAGAATCTATATTTATTCAAACTCTTTTGAAAAAACATTAAAGATTGGTTCAAAACATTTGTAATTACATTTTATTTTGGAAAGCTTTTCACAATTCAATAGTCAGGGTTTCTTTTAAGTCATCTCAGTGGAGAATATAGCTATCCTTGAGAATCACATATAAACTTTACAGAATTAGCAAATGTGTAGTGGTAGCTGTGTCCAGAGACTGCTGGAACATTGAGATGAATATTGATGAATTCAGCCAGATGTTCATTAATGTTCATTTTCTAATACAGGAGCCATTAGCTACATATAGCTACTGAGCACTTGAAATTTGTCTGAATTGAGATGTGCTGTAAGCATAAAGTCACCATGGATGTCAAGAATTCCTTAAGAAAAAATATAAAATATCAAATTCATAATTTTAAATTGATTTTATTGATTTGTGGCTTGTGTTGTATTTCTGCCTTTGTATACAAAACATTTGAGTAAAATATAAAAATGTACTTCACTTTTCATATTAGTGTTCTGTTATCCCTTTAGCATTTCCCAAGTCATTGTTTCTTACTAAACTGCATAGGAGGTACAGCAGCTCCTCTAATGGAGTGAGCTCTCTTGGTATTGAGGTGGCCAGCATTATACTAAATGTTCCAGCTATATAGCAACCTACAATATGAGTCCCTACAATGTGCTGTGTGAATTACATAAATTATCTCACATAGTCTTCACCATACTCTATGATGTGGTTATTATAACTGCAGTTTTAAGATGAGGAAACTGAATCTCAGATGATTCAAAAACATGTTTAATATGATTATTACAAAGCTTACTAAAGGGACTGAGTCAGGATTCAAAGCAAAGTTTGTCAGTCTTTATGGTCTCACTGTGCAACTACTTTTCTTTCTATTTTAAGACTTTCCAGGAAATTCATGAAGATACGGACTTCTTTCAAGGAGTTATGTTAAATTGATCTTTGGGAATGATGATGGTCATTACGATAATTGTCGGTAAAAGTTACACAAGACTTCTCCAACCTTAGTAGGTAATTAAGTATGTTCCACAAGGAATAGTAAGTGATGGCATTCACTGAAATAGGCACTTTATCTAAATGTTTCCGTGCATCCTTATTGTTATAATGAGTAAATAATAACAGTGGCCATATTAAAAATAGAATTACCCTTTTTGAATTAAAATTATGTATTTGAATTAGAAAAAAAGCATTTGAAACATGTATTTTTAAAAAGCAACAAGAACTCGTTATAAAATTATTTGTAACCTGGCCCACATTTAGCACTACTGCTATTTGATGAGTTGAAGAATGAAGGACATCAGTTTATGTAATGATTTTTAGTTAAGAACCAATCGTTTCTTATTTTAAAAACCACCATGAAAAATTTTGGAGATTTATATGATATCTGAGAACATTTAGAACACCATGTGAAACCTCCCTTGACTAGGTTCTGCTAATTGGTTTCACTGGTCAGAATTGGCTGTGGAAATTTTCCCTACTGCTCCCAGGCCAACGTAGGGACCGATGGTACAAGAAGCGTCTTTCCATGACACTTAGCTCTTCTGTCCAGAAGACCTGCCTTGGCCACTAAGGCCATTATTGCCACAGATATCTGCAGGTTAGAGAAAGGTGAGAAAGCATGTTCTTCAGCAATTTGAGTTACCACCATATTTACACTGGTAATTTTTATGGTAATGAGATTGTGTCTTACAGACTAACGTGTGATTTTTTGACTTGCCCTCTGGTTAAGTGGAGTCTAGACGTTTCCTCATATGCTGCCTCAGCCATCAGGTGCACAAGTACAAAGACTCCTTTCATGATGAGAAGCTGTGTGATTTCAAATGAAATTGTACCTAAAGGATGCTGTAATTCGTACTTACAAAGGAAAAGTTCTTACTAGGAAATAACTTTCCATTTTCTAATATCCTCTATTTTTAATCCATTGGTAATATCTATTATTAACCTCTATGGTAAATACAAAAACAAATAGAAACATACAGTATTTATTATTTGGTAATATAAGGGAAAATTGCTCTAGTCATAAAATTATTTTAAAGTTGGTTACTTTGGTTATCATTTGCCCCAGCATGTACTTCAGACTACATGAGTTTAGAAGGGAAAGACAAATATCTGTTTACGGATAGAGATTAGTTTTGTTTTGTCTTGTTTAAAACCATCCTCCACCCCTTCCCACCCCAACTAGTTTCACAGTGGAAAACCATGTGCAAATCATAGATCCTGGCAGCGAGAGGAGAGGCAGATGGGCATAAATCTTGAGATTTAAGTATCTTAATCAGACTCCACAAGTAAAAAGAGAGACAAATTTTTTTAGCAAGCTGCTTTTAAAATTTTCTATTTTGTAGTTGTGAGTGGCACATTGAACTTTATATAGCATGTTTCTTCTATAATAATCTCTATTAACTGATAACTATGTCCTTTACAGGACATTATCCAATTATGTCTTGGATTTTTAAAATAGATTTTAAAATTGTGAGTATATACAAGTTACATTAATGCGTATTGGATCTTTGGTCCATCTTAAAACATTTTTTTAAAAAAATCAATTAAAAAATCAATAATGTCTATAAAACAGAAATTATTTATGGAGCAATCTTATAGGCACTTCGCATGATTAACTCAGTAAAGAACTGAAGGGTGGCTTATCGCTATCTCAGATGAAGAAGCTAAGGCTCAGAAAAGGTAAATAGCTTGCTTTTATTATTGCTTAATTAGTAAATAGTAAAGATTCAAACACGACTCTGCCTAACTGGAAAACTAACGTTCTCACATGCTATCTGATTTAAAATATCAAACTATAATGTGGAAAATGCAAAACAATTCTGAAATTTTGGTATTTATGAAATCAGTAGTCTGGATTTTTTTGCACAATGGATAAAAAGCTTTTTGATATTACTGAGGATTTGGGCTGTCTTGGTACTGCTTTGGCTTCAAGATTTATATTTTAAAAAAACTTGATGCTACAGATTCTTATCAATAGTATCGCTATGGGGAGAAGTCATATTAAAAAAACAAAGCTTAAGGAAACAGTCCAATTTGAATAATAGGAACATAGATGGAAGGTACGATGGTGTTGAATAATCCTGCTGTTGCTATTATGACATTTTGCTTATAAAGAAAACCACAGTAATTTTCCCAGTTTAGTGGTAAATTGAGAAGTAGGAATCTCTGAGAAACCTTCACATGCGCAGCATTTTGAATGGTGTTTGGAACAAAGCATTGGAGTGAAATTCAATTAAAGCAAGTCAGGAAGCCCTTCTGAATGAAGTTCTGAACTAGCTTTTCCTTTACACCCTGCAAGATTCATCTTATTGTAATTCTCTAATGATTTGGGTATGAATTACAAGTTAATGACTTTTGTTCAAAGGTGGAGAATTACCTTGTTTAATGAAATGGAATGTAAACAGCCAATGTTTTTGCTATTAAAAGGAAATCCATGTGGAGTTTTTATAAAAGAAATACCTGTAAGGATTAATGTAGGTGTAAACCAGCTTCTCCAGAGACTTTCCTGAATATTTTATGCAAAAAGTAAGTCCTGCCTTTAAAATAAGGAGAAAAAAGTGTAAAAGGTTATGCTGACTATAGTCAACAGGCTAAAATTTTGATAGTACCACAAATTTTTCCATTTGTACACACACACTATGCGGTGTGTATGTACATGTGTGAATTCCAGTGTCTAGTATATACTATACTCATACATTGTTTAGTTTTAGGAAGCTATGTAATATAAATATAGCAAGAAAACTTTATTTTCCCTCGGCAGAAAGTAGAAAACTGAAGAGAGAGTTAAAACATGACCAAGGATCCTGTGGTTATTCTGGTAGAACCAGTAAAACAGAGAAGTCTGTTCATTCGTGTTGCTTCCACAAACCCACGTGTTTGATGGAAATGAAAGAGGTTATCTTGTCCAAACTATAAAAGTATAAAAGACCTTCATACTAAGATAGCCACCAGAGTAAAAAAGTTTCATGTGATTTGCTGTCATATAATTCTATAGCAGTTAAATTAATGTGATCTACCATGATTTTCATTGCATGAGGTTCATTTACTTATTTATTAATTTTTGAGATGGAGTCTCGCTCTGCATCCTGGGTTCAAGCGATTCTCCTGCCTCAGCCTCCTGAGTAGCTGGGATTACAGGTGCCTGCCACCACGCCCGGCTAATATTTTTGTATTTTTAGTAGAGATGGGGTTTCACCATGTTAGCCAAGATGGTCTCGATCTCCTGACTTCGTGATCCACCCGCCTCGGCCTCCCAAAGTGCTGGGATTACAGGCGTGAGCCACTGCGCCCCGCCGAGGTTCATTTTTAATATTGCTGTCTTACTAAAATGAAGCAGTTACTTTAAGAATGGAAACTAAGTAAGAAAAATTCTCACAACCAGACTTTGTTTTAATCTCTGCTCTATTTTTTATACAATAATTCTTTATTGAAATTGTGCTTTTTATAAGGCTGTGACTTTCCTTTTGCTATGTCACAGACAGGCAATGACATTTATAAGTTAACACTTTAAATAGGCTGGTGTTTGAAATAGCATTTTCACTTTGAGAAGTTAATAATATGGTGAAATAAATTCTGTTGCTTTTATCTATAACAAAGTTTTCTCAGAAATCTGCTTCTCTGTGGTGTTTCTTTAATGTGGTCAACAAACATATGAAAAAAAGCTCATCATCACTGGTCATTAGAGAAATGCAAATCAAAACCACAATGAGATACCATCTCACGCCAGTTAGAATGGTGATCATTAAAAAGTCAGGAAACTACAGATTCTGGGGAGAGGATGTGGAGAAATAGGAATGCTTTTACAGTGTTGGTGGGAGTATAAATTAGTTCAACCATTGTGGAAGACAGTGTGGTGATTCCTCAAGGATCTAGAATCAGAAATACCATTTGACCCAGCAATCCCATTACTGGGTATATACCCCAAGGATTATAAATCATTCTACCATAAAGACACAAGCACATGTATATTTATTGCAGCACTATTCACAATAGCAAAGACTTGGAACCAACCCAAATGCCCATCAGTGATAGACTGGTTCCTTACAGAATTGTTTTTAAAAAACGAAATAACTTCTTCATTTGTTATTTTCATCACCTTTAAAGCAAGATAATGCCACTTAGATAAGAGGGGTAATTAGCCATTTGATTGATCTGCCATAATAATGCTACACGTTCTTTGGACTTATTTGTCATTATGCCTCTCATAAGAAAAGATAATGGAAGAACAGACCACTGTGCATGGAAAATATAAATATAAAATATACAGTCTCTTCACTTTGTAAGATAAAATAATCAAGAATACTTTTAGTTCATAATTTATTTCAGTGAAGGTGCATTTGTATCCTGGAGGATCATATTAATATTTTCAGAGCAATAGAATTGTGTAATGTTTTACAACAGTTCTACTCAATTAGAATCCCTGTTTTATGCTTTAAAATGTTGCTATGTCAGTTTCATGGTTTTCTAAAGACTTTAGAGTTCTCAGTATACCTACAAATAGCAATGACTGTCTACATATACAAAAGATTCAGTGAATATGGTAAAACTATAAGTTGATGAGTGTTTAGGAGATAACCTATTTTTTTCTGACAAGTTTGTTTTTCTGTCTATTTATTTGATCATTGTTTTTCATCTTTGTTGTCTACCTGGATGATCTCCCACTAGCTGGAAATTCAAAATCCATTTCTCAGTGCGCCCTCTCACTTCCTTGATTTTATAACTATTACTGAAGCTTCACCCTAAGACAGTTACTTTTCCCTCACCAAGCACAAATGTGAATGTGGTGTTGTACCTTCAGAATCCCCTATCAGCTATGTTAGTCCCCTCCATATTTGTTACCTTAACTCTATGGCTCTCAGAACGCTGGAGCCAGTGTTTCTGTGAGGTGGGTATTTGTGAAGGAATATGTAGACTGGAGAAGGCTACTCACAGATCCCTCAGATAAGAAGGATGTTGATGGGAAGCTCTTAGGGAAGGGATAAGGACAGCAGAGATGTCCCACCTAATTGCTACAAGGGAAGTAAAGGACTGAGCAACTTTTATTATTTTGATAGTGTATGTATGTCAGAAGGATGAAACTGCTCACAGAACTATAGAAATCTGAAAAAACAGATGCTTTTTCTAGGTAACATAAAACCAACAGAAAAAGAGAAATATATAAAGATGTGGTTTGCATATATTAAAATCATACCAAATGTCATCATTTATATGGATGATCACTAAAAGAATTGAAAATAAATAATAATAATAACTAGCATATACTACAGCTTTTTAGCATTTACTAAAGTTTTAAGCATTCTATAAAAATTACATCTGAGCTTCACAACAACCTTATGAATTATGTACAGATAATATAATTTGTCCCAAAAGTGACAGAGCTGGGATTAGAAACCTAGCAGTATAATTCCAAAATATGTGCTCTGGGGATAGTAGATGATAAAGAAACGAATGAGAAACAAGCCAAAGAAAATATCAGCTTTGAAGATGCTTGTCAAGAAGTAAAATACTATGACAAAAAGAAACGAGTGTTTAGGTGGCTACTTTGGCCTGGGAGTTTAGAGAACTCTCTGAGGTTTAAGCGGAACACTATATAACGAGAAGCCAGTAAAGGAAAGAGACCAACTAATCCAAAGGCTGCACAGCAGAAAGGAGGCTGGTATGATCCAGAAACAAAGGAAGGGCCAGAGTGAAAATGGTACCACATGACTTTGGAGAAGGGAACAAGGTGTAGATCATGTAGTGGGGCTAAGGTAGGGTATTCGGATTTCATTCTAAGTGCAATGACACACTACTGGAAGAAGTGAGTGATAGGATCTGGTTTAAGTTTAAAAGGTCATTTTTGGCTGCTCTGTGGAGCATGTATCATAGAGAGGCAAAACTAAAAGCAGTAATTCCAGTTAGAAGGCTATGTCAGTGGTTTGGGTGAGAGAGGGCAGAGCTTTGACTAGAAGGTGAATAGTGAAGATGGAGACAAGTGAACCCGTTTGGGAAATAGTTTCTTTTTTCCAGCCTTTATTTTTTTATTGAGGTGAAATTGACATAACATAAAATTAACCATTTTAAACTATACAATTTAGTAGCATTTAGGGCTTTCATAATACTGTACAACCACTCTCTCTATCTGATTCTGAAACATTTTCATCACTCCAAAAGAAACCCCCTACCCATTATGCAGTTGCTTCCCATTCTCCCCTTCCCCAGGCCCTGGAAAACACCAGTCTGTGTTCTCTTTATTTATTTACCTATTCTGGATATTTAAATAAATAGAATAATACACTATGTGGTATTTTTAGCTAGTCTTTCACTTAGCATAATGCTTTCAAGGTTTGTCCATTATGGAGCATTTATTAATCATTCATTACTTTTTATTCACAAGTAATATTCCATTGTATGGATAAAGCCAATTTTATTTACCCATTCATGACTTGATAGATATTTGGGTTATTTCTACTTTGGGGCTATTAGCAATAATGCTCCTATGAACATTCAAGTACTTTATCTATGGATATATGTTTTTCTCTTGGGTGTATAGCTAGAAGTGAAATTGCTGAATAGTATGGTAAACCTATAACATTTTGAAAAAACTCCTGGGTAATATAGTAACATTTAACATTTTGAAGAACTACCAAACTGCTTACCAAACTGGCTATAGCAGTTTGTAATCCTACCAGCAATGAATGATGGTTCTAATTGTTCTCTATCCTCTTAAACATTTATTATCATCTGTCACTTTTATTGTAACCATCCTAGTGGATGTGAACTGCTATCTCATTGTGGGTTTGATTTGCATTTTCCTAATGACTATACTGAGCATCTTTTTATGTGCTTACTGGCCATTTTTATATCTTTCCTGGAGAAATGTCTATTTAAAATATTTACCCATTTTTAAATTGGGTTATTTGTCTTTTTATGGTTGAGTTGTAAGAGTTCTTTATATATTCTGCATATAAGGCACATATCTGATAAGTGATTTGCATGTATTTTCTCCTAGTTTGTGGCTTGCATTTTCAATTTCTTTTGCTGTCCTTTGAAGCACATATGTTTTTAATTTTGATGAAGTTCAATTTATCTGTATTTTCTTTGGTCAGACTTCAGGTATCACATTTAAGAAACAGTTGTCTAGCTCAAGTTGACAAAGATTTATTCCTATAATTTCTTCATGAGTTTTATAGCTTTAGCTCTTATATTTAGGTTGTTGATCCATTTTGAGTTATTATATATGGCATGGGATAGTATCCAACTTCATTATTTTGCATGTGATTTTCCAGTTGTCCCAACACCATTTGTTGGAAAGATTATTCTTTTCCCCATTGTATAGTGTTGGCCGCCTTGTCAGAAATCAATTGACCATGGATGTATATATATGGGTTGCTTTTTGGATTCTCAATTCTGTTTTGCCTATATATATATATCTTTCTTTATGCCAAGGGTCCCTTGCATTTCCATATGAATTTTAGGATTAGCTTGTCAATTTCTGCCAATAAAGCAGCTGGGATTTTGGTAGGGATTATATTGAATATGTATATCAATCTGAAGAGTATGTCCATCTTAACAGTGTTAAATCTTTCAACACATAAACATAAAATATATTTCTATTTATTTTTGTCTTCTTTAATTTTTTCAACTATATTTTGTATTTTTCCGTGTATGGGCCTTGACTTATTATGTTACATTTATTTTTAAATATTTAGTTCTTTTTGATGTTATCATAAATGGAATCTTTTTCTTAATTGCATTTTTAGATTGTTCATTACTAGTGTATAAGAAATAAAATTGATTATTTAAAAATAGTTAAGGTATGATTGACATACAAAAACTGTACATATTTAATATATACCACTTAATGAATTTGGAAATAAGAATACACTGTGAAACCGTCAACCGCAATCTATGCCATGAACTTGTTCATCCCCTCTAAAAGTTTGCTCCCAATTTCTTTATTATTTGTATGATAAGAATAATTAATGTTAAGATTTACTTTGTTAGCAAAATTGTAAGTTTACAACACAATATTGTTAATTATAGGCACTCTGCTGTCCAGTAGATCTCTAGGACTTACACACCTTGTATAAGCAAAATTTATACCTTTGACCCTCCTTTCTCCCTCCAAGTCCCTAGCAACCATTCCATTCACTGCCTCTATGAGTTTGACAATTTTAGATTCATCTTATAATTGGTATCATGTAGTATTTGTCCTTTTGTGTCTGGCTTACTTTATTCAACATAAGCCTGAATACCGTAAAAAGGAAGGAAATGCTGTGATTTTTGATAACATGGATGAAGCTGGAGGACATTATGTATGCCATGTTTTCCTTGTCCGTTATTCATCAATGGACATTTAGGTTGTTTCTGTGTCTCAGCTACTGTGAATAATGCTGCATTGAACATGGGAGTGCAGATAGCTCTTTAACATACTGATTTCATGTCCTTTGGATATATACCCAGTAGTGGGATTCCTTGACCATATGGTAGTTCTATGTTTAATTTTTAATGATTTTTATAAAGGTTATGGGTCTGTAACTTTCGTTTGTTGTAGTGTCTTTGGAAAAAATTCTACTTGATCATGACATCTTTTTTTTTTTTTTTTTTTGGAGACAGAGTCTTGCTCTGTTGCTCAGGTTGGAGTGCAATGACGCGATCTCAGCTCACTGCAACCTCTGCCTCCCAGGTTCAAGCAATTCTTCTGCCTCAAGCTCCCAAGTAGCTAGGACTACAGACATGCACCGCCATGCCTGGCTAATTTTTTTTTTTATACTTTTAGTAGAGATGGGGTTTCACCATGTTGCCCAGGCTGGTCTCGAACTCCTGACCTCAGGTGATCCACCCGCCTCGGCCTCTCCAGGTCTTGGGATTACAGACATGAGCTACAGCACCTGGCCCCATGGTGTCTTTTGTTCAGGGGAGAAATGAAGTCATTTTTAAAAATTATGAGAAATACTACATATGTATGAGTTTATCATATATAGAAGAGTATATTATAAATATATTTGTTACATATTACATATGTATGAGTTTATTATTTATAGAAGACTATTATAAATATATTTGTTACATATATGTATACTATACAGTATATGTTTCTATGTTTAATATAGGTATACTAACAACTCTCACATTGTTGGCAAACTAGTAGGTGTATGCAAGTATATCTTTGTGGTTTAAATTTTAATTTCCTTGAAATCTAGTAAGTATGAGCACTATTTTATATTGAAATTGGCCCATAGTCTTCCTTTTCTAATAAGTGTCAAGTACCCACCACTCAGGTCAAGAAATAGACAAGTATAGGGACCCCAAAAACCTCTGTTGTTTCCCTCCCAGATCACAGTTCCCTCCTCCCTTAAGATAGCCATAATTTGTGCTTTGTAATAATCAGTTACTTGGTTTCCTTTAGTTTTACCAACCTTACATGGATCCCTAAATAATATAGTCGATTATCCATTTCTGAATTTTATCTAAATAAATACATACTTTTATCTCTTGCTTTTTTTCACTCAACATTACATTTAAGAGATTCATCTCTGTTATTTTTATACCTGTATCTGGTATCTAAGGCAAGTTTTCTCCTTTCTCTATTGTCTGACATTCCAACTGGATTGCTTTTGGGTTAGCTATGTGATAATTTTATTACTCTAAAAGTAACACATGCAAATGATAAAAACAAAAATAAAAATTCAAGTAACACCAAAAGGCATAAATTTAAAAGGAAAACACTACCACCCCAATCCACACTCCTTAATGACTACACAACCCTTCCTGTAATTGACTCCTTTTGTTTTAAAATCCTAAATTATTCTATTATGCTAATTTTAAAAATGTATCCGTTTCACACAGTAATTATTAACAACACACAATCAGTGATAGGAAATTTACTGTCTTATATTACTACCCTCTACTGCACCTCCCAGACTACTTTTTGCAATTATTATTATTTATTTTTTTAGTTTTGTTTTTTCTATTCTTATCTTTAAATAATGGCTCCATGTTTCTCTCTACTTCATCTCCCTTCCTCATCCTCTACATTTTTATGAGCTATGTTGTTTTCACATTGTTAAAATTAAACATTCTCTCATTGGAATTATGATTACCTTTGATTTTGTTTATTGATTCAGCCCAACATTTGTAAATCCACTAATTATATTTATATTATGTTATATTTTTCAATTTGATGAATGATACTTTCCAAGTCCTCATTGGGTCAAAACAGATACTTATGTTGCTATATCAGCATATGCTTCTTATCACTTAATACTACCAAACAAAGCAGAGAAAATTATTGTCAATAAGAAATCTGGTTTTGTGGATTACAGATATCATCTCTGGATAAAAAGAAAACTTAACAGTCTTATAATTTGAAAGAAAATTTCCCCAACTACTTGTTAGTGGGATAATTTATAGTAGCTTTATCTTGGAATACCTGTGAAACAACCTGGAAAAAGAAGACTAAAGAATGACTAAATTGTTGTCATTTAAGTGCAATAATAACAAATATATTTTTCAGTGTTATTTCACATTCATTATTTCATTTAACCTTCACAAGAAAACCGTAATTAGGCACACCCAAATAGCACAGTGGCTAAGAGCTTTGGTGTTGGAGTCATAGAGATTGGGGCTTAAATTTAAACTCCGTATTTAATAACTTTGTAATGTTAAACAGGCTACTTAATCTCTCAAAGTATAATGCTCCTTACACAGAAAGAGGTTGTTAATAGTTTCTTTCAGCCATGTTTTGTAGTTTTCCCTATAGAGGATTTTCACCTCCTTGGTTAGATACATTCCTAAGTATTATATATTTATTTATTTATTTGCAGCTATTGTAAAAAGGGGTTGTGTTCTTGATTTGATTTTCAGCTTGGTCGCTGTTGGTGTACAGCAGAGCTACTGATTTGTGTGCATTAATTTTGTATCCTGAAACTTTGCTGAATTCATTTATCAGTTCTGTAGCTTTTTGGAAGAATCTTTAGGATTTTCCAGGTATACGATCATATCATCGGTAAAGAGTGACAGTTTTACTTCCTCTTTACTGACTTGGATGCCCTTCATTTCTTTCTCATGTCTGATTGCTCTGGCTGGGACTTCCAGTACTATTTTGAATAGAAGTGGTGAGAGTGGGCATCCTTGTCATGTTCCAGTTCTCAAAGGGAATGCTTTCAACTTTTCCCCATTCAGTATTATGTTTGCTGTGGGTTTGTCATAAACAACTTTTATTACATTAAAGTATGTCCCTTCTATCCCAATTGTACTGAGGGTTTTTAATCTTAAAGAGTTGCTGGATTTTGTCGGATTATTTTTCTGCATCTATTGAGATGATCATGTGATTTTTAGTTATAATTATGTTTATCTAATTTTTATTTTTAATTCTGTTTATGTTAATTCTGTTTTAATTCACATTAAACAATACATTAAAAAGATCACTTGTGTTTGTTAAACCATCCCTGTTTCCCGGGTATGAAACCCACTTGACCATGGTGGATTATCTTTTTGATATGCTGTTGGATTTGGTTAGCTAGTATTTTGTTGAGGATTTGTGCATCTATGTTCATCAGGGATATTGGTCTGTAGTTTTGTTTTTTTGTTATGTCCTTTCCTGGTTTTGGTATTAAGATGATACTGGCTTCATAAAATGATAGTATTTACCTCATAGGATGTGTTTGAAAAGTGAGTATATGGGTATAGTAATATAATTTTAACTACCTAATAAATTTTAGCTTTTATAATCATTGTCTCCTTCTGCCCATTCTGCTTTTCCTTCTTCTCCTTCTTCATTTCATAGATTAAGAAATTAGGCCTGAGAGCATAACTGTCTTTTCCAAGTACACATAAACAGTACAAAAAATATACATATAGGCCACTGGAACAGAATAGGGAGCCCAGAAAGAAAGCCATCCATTTACGGTCAATCAATTTTTGACAAAGATGCCAAGAAAATACAATAGGGAAACAATCATCTTTTCAATACGTGATGCTAGAAAAACAGACAGTCCACATGCTGAAGAATGGTTTTTGATCCTCCACTCATATCATATTAAAAAATCCACTTAAAATTGTTTAAGGTCTTAAAGATAAGACCTGAAACTATAAAACTACTAGAAGAAAACATAGGGAAATGTTCCATTGTATTCTGGGATAATACTCAAGATGATCAAAACACAGGCAACAAAAGCAAAAATAGACAAATGAGATTACATCGAGCTAAAAAAACTTCTGCACAGCAAATAATCAATAGAGAATAAATAACTCATAGAATGAGGGAATATGTTTCCAAACGGTATATATGATAAGGGGTTAATATATGAAATATATAAGAAACTCACACAGCTCAATAGCACAAAAACAAATAGACTGATAAAGAAATGGACAAAGGACCTAAATAGACATTTCTCAAAAGAAGACATATAGAAATCCAACACATATGTGAAAAAATGCCCAACATCTCTAATCATCAGGGAAATGCAAATAAAAACCATGAGCTATCACCTCATACTCGTTAGAGTGGCTGCAATCAAAAAGATGAAAGATAAGTATTGGTAAGAATGTAGAAACCTTATTCACTGTTCCACTTTATTCCACTGAATAAAGTGGAACCTTATTCACTGTTGGTGGTATGTATATTGGTACAACCATTTTGGAACACATTATGGAGGTTCCTCAAAAAATTAAAAATAAGAAATCCAAAATCTAAACAGACTCAATAACAAGTAACAAGATCAAAGCCATAATAAAAGTCTCCCCATAAAGAAAAGCCCAGGACCTAATCACTTCACCACTGAATTCTATCAGACATTTAAAGAACTAATACCAAAACACCAAAAGCAATGGCAACAAAAGCCAAAATTGACAAATGGGATCTAATTAAACTAAAGAGCTTCTGCACAGCAAAAGAAACTACCATCAGAGTGAACAGCCCACCTACAGAATGGGAGAAAACTTTTGCAATCTACTCATCTGACAAAGGGCTAATATCCAGAATCTACAATGAACTCAAACACATTTACAAGAAAAAAACAACCCCATCAAAAAGTGGGTGAAGGATATGAACAGACACTTCTCAAAAGAAGACATTTATGCAGCCAACAGACACATGAAAAAATGCTCATCATCACTGGCCATCAGAGAAATGCAAATCAAAACCACAATGAGATACCATCTGACACCAGTTAGAATGGCGATGATTAAAAAGTCAGGAAACAACAGGTGCTGAAGAGGATGTGGAGAAATAGGAACACTTTTACACTGTTAGTGGGACTGTAAACTAGTTCAACCACTGTGGAAGACAGTGTGGCGATTCCTCAGGGATCTAGAACTAGAAATACCATTTGACCCAGCCATCCCATTACTGGGTATGTACCCAAAGGATTATAAATCATGCTGCTATAAAGACACATGCACACGTATGTTTATTGCGGCGCTATTCACAATAGCAAAGACCTGCAACCAACCCAAATGCCCAACAATGATAGATTGGATTAAGAAAATGTGGCACATACACACCATGGAATACTATGCAGCCATAAAAAATGATGAGTTCATGTCCTTTGTAGGGACATGGATGAAGCTGGAAACCATCATTCTCAGCAAACTATCACAAGGACAGAAAACCAAACACCGCATGTTCTCACTCACAGGTGAGAATTGAACAATGAGAACACTTGGACACAGGAAGGGGAACATCACACACCAGGACCTGTTCTGGGGGTGGGGGGAGGGGGGAGGGATAGCATTAGGAGATGTACCTAATGTAAATGATGAGTTAATGGGTGCAGCACACCAACATGGCACATGTATACATATGGAACAAACCTGCATGTTGTGCACATGTACCCTAGAACTTAAAGGATAATAAATATATATATATATATTTAAAAAGAACTAATACCAATAGTACTCAAATTATTCTGATAAATAGAGGAGGAAGGAATACTTCCAAACTCATTCTACAAGGACAGTATTACCCTGACACCAAAATCAGACAAGAACACATCGTAAAAAGAAAACTACAGGCCAGTATATCTGATGAATATTGATGCAAAAATTCTCAACGTAATACTAGCAAACCAAATTCAACAATAAATTCAAAAGATCATTCATCATGACCAAGTGGGATTTAGCCCTGGGATGCCAGGATGGTTCAACATATGCAAATCAATCAGTGTGATATATCATGTCAACAGAATGAAGGACAAAATCATATGATTATTTCAATTGATGCTGAAAATGCATTTGATAAAATTCAACATTCCTTTATGATAAAAAATGGAATCCTCAGAAAACTGGGTATAGAAGGAACACACCTCAGCATAATAAAAGCCATCCAAACAGACCCAAAACTAGTATCATACTGAATGGGAAAAAACTGAAAGCCTCTCCTCTAAGATCTGGAACATGACAAGAATGCCCACTTTCAACACTGTTGGTCAACATAGTACTGGAAGTCCGAGAAATCAGACAAGAAAGAAATAAAGCGTGTCCAAATTGGAATGGAATAAGTCAAATTATCCTTGTTTGCAGATGATATTATCTTATATTTTGAAAAACCTAAAGACTCCACAAAAAAACTATTAGAAATGATAAATTCAGTAAAGTTGCAGGATATGAAATCAACATACAAAAATCAGTAGCATTTCTATGTGCCAACAGTGAACCATGTGAAATAGAAATTTTAAAAAGTAATCCCAGTGGCCACACACAAAAATAAATACCTAGCAATTAACTTTACCAAAGAAGTGAAAGATCTTGATAATGAAAACTATAAAACACTAATGAAAGAAATTGAAGAGGACACCAAAAAATGGAAAGAGAGTCCATGTTTATGGATTAGAAGGATCAATATTGTTTAAATGTCCATAGTACCCAAAGCAATCTACATATTCAATGCAATCTCTATCAAAATACTAATGACATTCTTCACAAAAATAGGAAAAGCAATTCTAAAAATATATGTAACAACAAGAGACCCAGAACAGCCAAAGCTATATTAAGCAAAAGGAACTAAACTGGAGTAGTTGCATTACCTGTCTTCAAATTAGGCTATAGAGCTATAGTAACCAAAACAGCATACTACTGGCATAAACACAGACACACAGACCAATGGAACAGAATAGAGAACCCAGAAACAAATTCATACAGCTACAGTGTACTCATTTTTAACAGACGTGCCAGGAACATACACGTTGGAAAAGATAGTCTCTTCAATACATGGTGCTAGGAAAACTGGATATAAATGCTCAGAAGAATGAAATTAGACCCCTGTCCCTCACCACATTAAAATCATATCAAAATGGATTAAATATTTAAATCCAAGACTTCAGCCTATGATACTACTAATAAGAAAACATTGGGGAAACTCTCCAGAACATTGGTCTGGGAAAAAGTTTTCTGGAGTAATACCCCAGAAGCAAAGGCAACCAAAGGAAAAGTTGGCAAATGGGATCACATGAAGTTAAAAAGCTTCTGCACAGCAGTGGAAACAATCAACAAAGTAAAAAACCCACAGAATGGGAGGAAATGTTTACAAACTACCCATCTGATGATGAATGACTAGAATATATAAGGAGTTCAAACCACTCTATAGAAAAAAAGTTGAATAACCAGATCAAAAAATGGGCAAAAGTTTTGAGTAGACATTTCTCAAAAGAAGACATGCAAATGGCAAACAGGCAGATGAAAAGGTGCTAAACATCATTGATCATCAGAGAAATGCAAATCAGAACTGCAGTGAGATGTCATCTCACCCCAGTTAAAATGGTTTCTATCCAAATGACAGACAATAACAAATAATGAAGATGTGGATCAAAGGGAATCCTCATACACTGTTGGTGGCAATGTAAATTAGTGCAACCGTTATGGAGAACAGTTTGGAGGTTCTTCAGAAAACTAAAAATAGAGCTACCATATGATCAAGCAATCCCTCTACTAGGTATATATCCAAAAGAAAAAAATCAGTATATCAAAGATATATCTGCAGTCCCATATTTGTTGCAGCACTGTTCACAATAGCCACGATTTGGAAGCAATGTAAGTGTTCATCAACAGATGAACAGATAAAGAAAATGTGGTACATATATATAATGGAGTACTATTCAGCCATTAAAAAGAATGAGATCCTGTCATTTGCAATGACATGGATGGAACTAGAGATCATTGTATTAAGTGAAATAAGCCAAGCACACAAATAAGAACATCGCATGTTTTCACTTATTTTTGGGATCTAAAAATCAAAACAATTGAACTCATGGACATAGAGAGTAGAAGGATGGTTAGCAGAGTCTGGAAAGGCTTGTGGGGGTGGGGAGGTGGGAATGGTTAATGGGTACAATAGAGATAGTGAGGAAGAATGAATAAGACCTACTATTTTATAGCACAAAAGGGTAACTATAGTCAACAATAAGTGTATATTTAAAAATAACTAAAATAGTATAATTGCATTGTTCGTAAGACAAGGCATAAATGCTTGAGGGGATGGATAGTTCAATTTTTATGATGTGATTATTATGCACTGCATGCCTGTATCAAAATATCTTATGTATCCCATAAATATATACACCTACTATGTACCCACAAAAATTAAAAATAGAACTATCATGTGATCAAGCAATCCCTCTACTGGGTATATATCCAAAGGATATGAAATGAGTATGTCAAAAAGATATCTGCACTGCCATGTTCATTGCAGTAGTGTTCGTTACTCACACTAGCCAAGATATGGAATCAACTTAAGTGTCCATCAATGGGTGAATGGATAAGAAAATGTGGCATGTATATAGAATGGAATAGTATTCAAGTTTTAAAAAGAAGGAAATCCTATCATTTGCAACAATATGGATAAAGTTGGAGGACAATGTGTTAAGTGAAATAAGCTAGGCACAGTAATACAAATACAGCATGATCTCACTTATAAGTGAAATCTAAAAACTTGAACTCAGAAAAAGAGAATAAAATGGGTATCAGCAGCTGGGGGTGAGGGGACTGGGGAGATGTTGGTCAAAGGACAAAAAGTTTCAGTTAGGCAGGAGGAAGAAGTTTAATAGATCTATTGTATACCATGGTACCTATAGTTAATAACAATATGTTGTATACTTAAAAATTTCTAAGAGAGTAGGTTAAATGATGTCGCCCCAAAAAATAAGTCTGAGAGATAATGCATATGTCAAATAGCTTGATTAAGCCATTCTACATTGTATTGTATACATATATCAAAGCATTATGTTATATACCATAAAGATATATAATTTTTACTTATCAATCTAAAAGCTAATAAATAAAATAAATAAATTCAATTTAAAAATTAATTAGTGTGAGCTATGTCTATTAGCTGGACCTGTTTTTTTTCCTTTGAGAAGTTCTTTTTAAATACATGAAAAGTTTGTGTGCGTGTGCGTGTGTGTGTGTGTGTGTGTGTGTGTGTAATAGATCCTGACTAGCAATCTTCTAAGGCTGTGGTGGTTAAATTTAGCTAAGAGAAATTGCATTTAGATATTAGGTAGCATTTTAATATGCCTGGATGGGTTTTGAAGGCATTATTCTTTCTCGTGAAATTTTGGGAAAAGAGGTAGATACAGCCTTCCTTGAACAATTATTTATGAATTTGAAGACAAGTAGCTGGACAAGATTTTCTTTCAATGCTAATTTTTGTTTTCTAATTCAATGATCATTTTCCTGTGAATACATGTTTTTGCTTAAGCTGAGGTTTGTTTTCCAGTTTGTGTAGGTAATCCTTCTTAGTTGATCTTAATTATAGCTGTCAAGAGCTAAACATTTCTTTTCTACATCTGGACTAGGAAATGTTTCCAATGAACAATCGTTTTAGGATCCCAAGTATCCTAAATTTCTAAAGCTGTATTAGTTTTCTATTACTGCATAACAAATTACAAGAATTTTGATATCTTAAAAAAAAAGACCCATTTATTATTTCACAGTTCTGTAGGTCAAAAGTTTGTTGAGACATGGCTGGGTCTTCTGCTTTGGCTTAAGTAAAATTGTCTGCTGACTATTTTAATACATTTTTATCTTGAGCTTGGGGCTCTTTACGAACTCTTTTCTATTGTTGGCTGAACTCAGTTCCTTGCACTTACAAAACTGAAGTCCCCATTTTCTTATTGTCTGTCTCGTAGGGCTGCTGTCAGCTCCCAGAGTCACTCTCAAATTTAAGCCACATGATTTCCCCCCATTTCAGCAACAGAGAACTTCCCTCCCATGCTGCATCTACTGCCACTAGCCAGACAAAACTCTGAGCTTTTTTTTTTTTTTTTTTTTGACAGAGTCCCACTCTGTCACCAAGGCTAGAGTGCAGTGGTGTGATCTCGGCTCACTGCAACCTCCACCTTCCGGGTTCAAGCGATTCTCCTGCCTCAGCCTCCTGAGTAGCTGGGATTACAGGCGCATGCCACCATGCCCAGCTAATTTTTATATTTTTAGTAGAGATGGGGTTTCACCATGTTGGTCAGGCTGGTCTCAAACTCCTGACCTTGTGATCTGCCTGCTTCGGCCTCCTGAAGTGCTGGGATTACAGGCGTGAGCCACTGCGCCTGGCCAAAACTCTGAGCTTTTAAGGGGCTCATGTGATTGGGTTAGGCCCATACAGATAATCTCCCTTTTGATGAACCCAAGGTTATCTGATTAGAAATCTTAATTAATGCTGCAAAAATCCCTTTGCCATGTAAGGTAACACAATCATGAGAGTGATGCCTCATCATATTCATAGGTTCTACTCAGGATTAAAAAGAGATTACACGAGAGCAAGCATCATTGGAGATCATCTTAAGAGTTTGCCTACTAAAAAGTACTAGTATCTGGGGCAAGCAACATAGGTTTTTGAGGCTATCTGAATATCTGTCTTATAGTCTTCTATTCTCAAACAAGCTTTCTTTCCAAATTCCCTGTTTCTGTAAGTGTCATCCAAGTTTAGTAATAAGTTTCATTAACTTTCCTTTCAAACATGTTTTATATTTGTTCTTTATATCATTGCTATTTAGCTGTAAGCATGCCATTCATATATTACTGCAGCAGTCTACTTTCTGCTGTTCCTCAATGTGAGCTCTCTCTTCCTTCCGTGGCAGAATCCATCCTGAAAAACAATGATGTTAAAGAATATTATACTACTTAAAAATCAATGGGATCTCTTTTCTGTAACATTAAAATAAGTCTTCATTGAACAATTTTAAGAATTTAAGAATTTTAAGTCCATCAGAAATATGGTTTTGCCCATAAATATCTAACCTTATTTTGCTTGGATAAGCATGGATCTAAACCCAGTCCATATCCCCTATCCTTTTTCTTGTCTAGGCAGATGTATCCACTTCCTCACAACACAGTGGTGTTAATAATTCCTGCTAATTTTATCCCTAGATATCACATGATCCTTTCTCTTGATTTTATTTGCTCTTTCTTCAAGGCAATGGATAATTTTAGTGCCTTCTTGAGACTTTCCTTTATTCTTCATTACAGTTAGAAGTACATGATAGTCTTCTCTACCTAATTAAATTATAGCCCATTTTCCAAATTATGTTATAAAGTGCTTGAGAGTAGATATATTTGTATCTTATAATTTTGTGCCTCTATATAATTGTTCCTCAAAATATTAATGCCAACTACTTTCTCTTAATAAGGAAATGATAAAGTCAAAGTCAAAAGCTATGACTGAGAAATATGTTTCTACAAAGTGGAATGACTTGATATTAGGTAGCATTTTAATATGCCTGGATGAGCTTTGAATGCCCTTCTCCATTCATGAACATAATGGAAAATTAAAGTACTAAATACCTTTGCTTCCGATATTTGGGTAAACGCTAATAAAGTTGTCAATTACTTGGCCAGTTGCAGCCAGATTGTTTTAAATAAATTATCCAAATAATGTTTTTTTCTCTTCACCCTTACCAAGAGAGACCCTGGGAGCAGAACACAAATTAAGCCTATATCTGAATTTACAAGGAAAATATCTGAAACTATATTTACATCCAAGTTTGCAATTTTCTTTTCTTTTCTTCTTCTTTTTTTTTTTTTTGAGATGGAGTCTTGCTGTGTTGCACAGGCTGTAGTACAGTGGCATAATCTCAGCTCACTGCAACCTCCACATCCCAGGTTCAAGCCATTCTCCTGCCTCAGCCTCCTGAGAAGCTGAGATTACAGGCGCATGCCACCACGCCCGCCTAATTTTTTGTATTTTAGTAGAAACGGGGTTTCACTGTGTTGCCCAGGCTGGTCTTGAACTCCTGGGCTCAGGTGATCCGCCCACCCTGGCCTCCCAAAGTGCTGGGATTACAGGCGTGAGCCAGCACACCCGGCCTACAATTTTCAAAGCAATCTCGTGTTGAAGAAGGAAATGTCTTCAACAGTGGTCCATCTTCAGTCTTTATCCTATAAAACCTCTATGTGGTTTTTGGAGTTTTGGGCCACTAGTTTGTTCCTGAAATTCTCTCCTTCCCTAGATTTTTACTGGTTTTCTCTGGATTTCTTAAGCTATCTCTGGCTACACCTTACTAGTCTCAATCTGTCTCTGAATACACCATAAAAAGCAGTAATATTCAAGATTCTATTTTTGTTTTCCCTATATATATTTTTTATTTTTATTTTTTTTACCTGAAAAAATTCGTTCATCGCTGTGACTTTAGCTTTTATTTGAAAGATTCAAAATTCAGGCCCTGACCTTTTCTTGGTCTAGATTCCTATCTCCAGCTGACTGTTGTTAATCCCTGTATAGATGTCCTGCCAGTTCATAAATTTAACAATCAGTGCAAAACCAAATTCATATTTCGTTTCTATTTTCTTTCCTATTTCTCAGTTGAGTTAATGGTTTTACAGTTCTTTTATTCACATAGTCTAGAAACTGTGGAAATATCTGCCATTCTTCTCCCATGTTTTACTACCCACCCGCTACAATTTCAGCATTTCCTTTCAAATTTGTCTTCCTGCCTGCAGTATCCTTTCTACTGTGGAAATTTACTCATCTTTTAGGTCCAATTTAATCACAACTCTCAGCCACCCCTCATACATGGATAAAAATCAATCAGATATTCTTAGAAACTTCTATAGCATCTTTTTTTTTTCCTGAGGTATGATTATTTGTGTACATATTGGCATCCTTCAATTGGCAGCAAGTTACTTAAGGCCAGAGGTCATTCCCATGTCTCTATATTTTAGCTCTGTGTCTTTATCATGGTGGTTGCTCAAAAAATGTTTCCTGAATTCTCTGTGCCCTTGCCTACATGATAATATAACTTTCAAATTCAAAAAGCAATCCTATTTTCCAATCTTTTACATTACCTGAAGTAACATTTTTGGTTAAGAGAATTTCTGAATTCTGATGAAGTTATACTTTTTATATAGCTTTAAAATTCCCCACTGGGTTTACCAAACAAGGTTGATGATTTGCCTTTAAAATGCCGACAATCAATTCTTAATTCAGTCAAACTGATGAGTGGGTCCCCCGATCACAAGTACTATCATGCATTTTCCTTATTTTTGAGTGAAGTATGGTTGTTTTCCCAGTTTTTCCTGAATTAGTCTTAAATAAGTCAGCGTCTTCACAAGTTCCCAAGAGAAACTAAGTATATTTCTACAGTAATAAAGCATTAGATGCTTTAAAAAATCTTTCCCCTTAGAATTTAAGAGTGAAATGTGTCTTACATGAATCCTAATATTAATTTTTTGATCTTTCATTGTGACATGACATTACATCCTTTAAACATTTTCATATAATTTCAGGCAATTTTTGTGTTACTTTTATTTTATAGTTTTCTTTCACAACAGAAAATTATTTTATGTTTATAATATCTGCCTTCCTAGCCATTATGTCATGCGGCCCTTATCATGGAAAACATTGTCTCTTTTAGGGGTACTTTTGGGGAGTTATCAAAATATGTTTCCTTGTGGAAAGTCTCATGATGATATATCCTCTTCAAGAGATGTTTGAGATGCAACTCAGACATACTCTTGTTCTTAGCCTTGATTTATGTAAACACTTTGTCTTCATCAAAGTCACAAAATTTTATCAGAACCTTATTTTTAACCCAGTATATAAATTCATCCTATTTAGAAATCAAATAAAACATGCTTTTGTCCTGTTCACTGCCATTTGACAGCATCCTACTTTTTCTTTTCTTTTTTAAAAGTACTTTTAACAACAGGTAAAAGATGCAACTTGATACAGTTAGTTAAGAAAATTCTACTTTGTATTTTTAAAAGTTGAGACAATGTTTGGAGTACTGTAGGTATCATTTTATTTTCACTACATGAATAATAATGGATATAGTTCTTCCTGGCATTGTCTGTATTAATGGGCATTAATCTATTGCCATATCTTTATTATGACTTTCTTTACCAATCTTGCAGTAATATTTTATGCCTGGGGTAATGATTAATAGATAATAGTTTGTGTATTTCTGTTATGGTTTGGCTGTGTCCCCACCCAAATGTCAACTTGAATTGTAGCTCCTAGAATTCCCACGTGTTGTAGGAGGGATCCAAGGGGAGGTAACTGAATCATGGGGGCTGGTCTTTCCCTTGCTATTCTCATCACAGTGAATAAGTCTCACAAGAACTGATGGGTTTATCAGGGGTTTCCACTTTTGCTTCTTTCTCATTTTTCTCTTGTTGCCACCATGTAAGAAGTGCCTTTCGCCTCCCGCCATGATTCTGAGGCCTCCCTAGCCACGTGGAACTGTTAAGTCCAATTAAACATCTTTTTCTTCCCCGTCTCAGGTATGTCAGTGTCAGACTAATACAGTAAATTGGTACCATTAGAGTGGGACGTTGCTGAAAAGATACCCAAAAATGTGGAAGTGACTTTGGAACTGGGTAACAGGCAGAGGCTGGAACAGTTTGGAGGGCTCAGGAGAAGACAGGAAAATATGGGAAAGTTTGGAACTTCTTAGCGACTTACTGAATGGCTTTGCCCAAAATGCTGATAGCGATATGGACAATAAGGTCCAGGTGGAGGTGAGGAACTTGTTGGGAACTGGAGTAAAGGTGACTCTTGTTATGTTTTAGCAAAGAGACTAGCGTCATTTTGCCCCTGCCCTAGAGATCTGTGGAACTTTAAACTTGAGAAAGATTATTTAGGGTATCTGCAGAAGAAATTTCTAAGCAGCAAAGCATTCAAGAGGTGACTTGGCATTTAGTTTTATAAGGGAAGCAGAGCATAAAAGTTTGGAATATTTGCAGCCTGACTATGTGACAGATAAGAAAAGTCCATTTTCTGGGGAGAAATTCAAGCCAGCTGCAGAAATTTACATAAGTAGCATGGAGCCTAATGTGAATCCCCAAGACCACGTGTAACATATCTCCAGGCTGTGTCAGAGACCTTCACAGCAGCATCCCCATCACAGGTCCGGAAGCCCAGGAGGAAAGTGGTTTCGTGGGCTGGGCCCAGGGTCCTCGTGCTGTGTGCAGCCTAGGGACTTGGTGCCCTGTGACCCAGCCACTCCAGCCATGGCTGAAAGAGGCCAATGTCCAGCTCAGGCTGTGGCTTCAGAGGGCGGAAGCCCCAAACTTTGGCAGCTCCCACGTGGTGTGGAGCCTGTGGGTACACAGAAGTCAAGAATTGAGGTTTGGGAAACTCCGCCTAGATTTCAGAAGATGTATGGAAATGCCTGGATTCCCAGGCAAAAGTTTGCTGCAGGGGCGAGGCCCTCAAGGAGAACCTTTGCTAGGGCAGTGCAGAAGGGAAATGTGGGGTCAGAGCCTGCACACAGAGTCCCTATTGGGGCACTGCCTTGTAGAGCTGTGAGAAGAGGGCCACCGTCCTTCAGACCCCAGAATGGTAGACCCACCGAGAGCTTGCACCATGCACCTGGAAAAGCCACAAACACTGAACGCCAGCCCATGAAAGCAGCCAAGAGGGAGTCTGTCCACTGCAAAGTCACAGGGGCGGAGCTGCCCAAGACCATGGGAACCCACCTCTTGCATCAGCGTGACCTGATTTTGAGACTTGGAATCAAAGGAGATCATTCTGGAGCTTTAAAATTTGACTGCCCCACTGGATTTCAGACTTACATGGGCTCTGCAACCCCTCTGTTTTGGCCAATTTCTCCCATTTTGAACAGCTGTATTTACCCAATACCTGTACCCCCATTGTATCTAGGAAGTAACTAGCTTGCTTTTGATTTTACAGGCTCATAGACGGAAGGGACTTGCCTTGTCTCAGATGAGACTTTAGACTGTGGACTTTTGAGTTAATGCTGAAATGAGTTAAGACTTTGGGAGACTGTTGGGAAGGCGTGATTGGTTTTAAAATGTGAGGGCATGAGATTTAGAGGAGCCAGGGGCGGAATGATATGGTTTGGCTGTGTCCCTACCCAAATCTCAATTTGAATTGTAGCTCCTAGAATTCCCACGTGTTGTGGGAGAGACTCAGGGCTAGGTAATTGAATCATGGGGGCTGGTCTTTCCTGTGCTACTCTTATGATAGGGTGAATACGTTTCACGAGATCTGATGTGTTTATCAGGGTTTCCACTTCTGTGTCTTTCTCATTTTTCTCTTGCTGGGGCCATGTAAGAAGTGCCTTTTGGCCGGGTGCGGTGGCTCACATCTGTAATCCCAGCACTTTGGGAGGCCGACGCGGGCAGACCATGAGGTCAAGAGATGGAGACCATCCTGGCCAACATGGTGAAACCCCATCTCTACTGAAAATACAAAAATCAGCTGGGCATGGTGGCGCAGCCTGTAGTCCCAGCTACTCAGGAGGCTGAGGCAGGAGACTTGCTTGAACCCGAGAGGTGGAGGTTTCAGTGAGCCGAGATCATGCCACTGCACTCCAGCCTGGTGGCACAGCGAGACTCCGTCTCAAAAAAAAACAAAAGAAAAAGTGACTTTCACCTCCCACCATGATTCTGAAGCCTCCCCAGCCATGTGGAACTGTAAATCCAATTAAATCTCTTTTTCTTCCCAGTCTCGGGTATGTCTTTAGTAGCAGTGTGAAAACAGACTAATACAATTTCCCTCTGTTGAACTGGTGAATAATTTAGCATGTACAAGGTAATTCAGTAGTAAGAAAAATGGGGCTGGTGAGTTTACTAAGAGACACACAGGATTAACATGCCCATTAGGTGCATCCCACCTAATTTTGCAATGCACAGGCCTCTTTGCTTTGTAAAGAGGAATGTACCATTATTTGCAGTAGCATCTCAGCTTGGTGGATGATAAAGGATGAACATTTTCCACCTCAGGTCAAATAGATGAATTTATTCATTCTACTAGTTATTAAGCAGCAGCAATGTAGCAGTCATTGGTAATCAATAATAAATGGCATAGGCCATCTCCTAATGGCTTTGCATTCTACTAGGTATTTTTTTTCTATTTTTTATTCTACACCCTAAAACTGTGAAACACAGAGAAACTAAAATGGTTCTTCCTAACCAAGATTAACTATGTTCTATACCAATAAGCTACTTTTAAGTGCCTCTCAGTAAACTATATCCTTCAGATATAGGTAGAGGAATTCAAGCCACTACAATAAATACAATTATTTCAATCATCACTTTTTATATGGAGATTGCCAATGTGCGGGGTCCAACATAGTTGCAGTGGCTGGGCACTGCAGAACTCCAGGGGACATTATTTACATAGATTAGGATGCTGGCACACTGTTCACATACATTACAATCTGAGTGACCAAATGCTCCAACCCAGAGGTATCTTTTTCAGCCACCTCTTTTATGGCCTGTCAAGAACAAGCATTACCGAGTTGTTCCTTCATTTTATTTTGTTTACACTTTTGAGGTGCTGCTGTGCTCAGGGTTCTTCTCTTGTTGAAGTAAAGAGATATACAAAGATAAATAACACGTAAATGTGTACTTTAATGGACAACATTAGAGTTTAGTAATTTCCTTTACAGACTCCAGATCTCAATGGAGCCACAAACAAGATAAGTTCATAACTGCATCTCCGTTCTCAAGGATGCTATCTTAACAAATGTGTTCAGATTGGCCAAAAAACAGCAGCAGCATTTACTTACTGAAAGCCATATGGAAAAGCTATACTCTTTCACTAGGTCACTTGGCAAACATTACCTTTGTGCTCCCTCGACGTTTCCTGACCTCAAGAGTAGGAAACCAGAAGAGAACCAAATCACTTCCTTCCCTACTTCCTAAAGAGCAACGTTGACCTCATCAGCTGGGCTTCAGGGTTCAGTAAACCCACATATTTCAGGATAAACTGGCTTGAGTACATGAGTGGTGATTGCTTTTGTTACAGAGTTGAGGTGACAATATTGATCATTAAAACAAGCAAAATGAAAAGTGTTGGCATTCTTTCATGGCCATCTGTGACTTCAGTGTGCTGGTACTTAGTGTTCACAGGCAACTGAATGTTTGAACTGGTTCTTGGTTTTGCAGTGAAAAATGAAGGAAAGCATTCTTCTGCTTTTGCCTGTTTATTTTTTTCTCATAAACAACATGGTTAGAAATTATGACATTTAATTGTTTTAAATTCCATTGTCATGCCATATTTTGTTTCACGTATTTAGCATTTTCATATGTGACACTATATCATAATTTAATTGTAAATTTAAGTTTGCTATCCCACTTCACTTTAAACCTTTCTATTTAATAAGATTCACAGATTTTTATTTTTCTGTAAGAAACTGATACATTATTTGACTTTTTTGGTTGCATTCCAACATTTTAACATTAGTATTATAAAAAGAAATCAAAGTTATTTTTATTTCCTTTAAGATTTTATAATAACTGTGCAGCATGAACATAAGGAATATGATATTCATGACTGGAATCAAAGATTATAAACATTTAGAACATGAGTAATAGTTAATGTATTAAAACATAGTTTTATATATAATATATATAAACATAATAAATATGTTTTATTGTGTTGAATCACATGAAGTTTCTATTTTTGATAGAAAAAAATCGTCAAATTTTGGCAATCAGCTTATATTAGGTAATTCTGCACATTTTTGCTACCAGTTTAATGAAAATTAAATTGCGTGATAGTTAACCACCATAAATGAGTCAGCCCTTTGTGGATTGTCTAAACCTAATACCACTTCCTCTCTCTTTTGATTTAATGACTGCTTTCAGGCTGACTACTCAAGAAGTCTATCTTAAGTGGTAATGAATGAAAGAAAACAATATCCATAAATTTAGATACCTAAAGTAAAAGTTCCGTATTTTATAAAACCCAGGAGTTAGAATAAAGGAGCAGTTAAGACTATGAATTAAATCTTGTTTTGGGAGATTATCTGGATTTATTTACATGTGCTACTATGTCTCTAATCCCATATATAATAAACAATTGAGTAGGCTCTAAAATGCATGTTTCCAACAAATGATATCAAGATGATATTATATTTTTGAGAATTTGTGCAGCTTTTTAGCTGAACAGAAAAAAGGTGGTCTACTACAAAACTTGAACTCTACTACAAAGCAAATCCTTACTGTCAGTAGATACAAATTCTCATCATTTCTGTCACTGGCAGCCTCTGTGACACAAGCAGGTGGCCTAACCTCTATGGAAGCAGTTTATTTGTTCACTTTACCGAGATCTTAGTGCACATATGCATTCACACTTTTTTAACAACAACTCTGTGATTCTCAGGAGCCCACCCCAGAGGTTAGGAACCATTGGATTATAAAAGCTCTGTTAACCCTTCTTAGTCTCACATTCTAATTTCTATTAACCTAAGAGGTATTAGCAACAATTGAGGAAAAGGAAATAGACTAACTGGAAATATGGAATCATTATAATGAAGATTCCAACCACTCAAGCTGATAATTATGTATGAGTTCTTTCCATTTGACTAGCGGCCAGAAACCAGAGAGGGTGGAATTGATGAGCCAGTGTGTCATGCTGGCAGTGGCTGCAGCCTGAAAGGAAAGTAATCCAGATAATTGTTTAATTGGATACTACTTAAAAAGAGAAGTTGAAACCCCCCAAGAAGTATGGTCCAGATTAAACATCTTTTCCACCATATTGGTTAAATAAAAACCCAAGGATGGTGCACTGATGGCCAACATCCGTGAGGTTCCATTTTCACTGCCATGAAATTTCCTTTTAACTGTTCCCTGCTGTCCTTGACAGTCTCTGTCAGCTTTATTTTTCAATGTTAAGTACTTCTGGATGATGATTTTACAATAGTATGCTTATAATGAAAAATAAAAATGAATGAAATCCTAGCTACAAACATAATAACAGGAGGGTAATATTCAAGTGCTTCCTATGAAAGGCATTGCAGTGCAGTGCTTATGACAAAAACTGTGATGAGTCAGCCTGGACTTGAACCATCTTACATCATTTCTATCTTATATGTTATATAATTTATAAAATATGTGTTATAAGTTTGGTTTAGTTATTGAAACTTTCTGTGATTCAGTTTCAGCACTTTTAAACTGGGTGGGATGGTATTGGGGTAGTAGTAAACATTACATAAGTTAATTGGTGGTTAATTTGTATAAAGACTTCATGCCAGTGCTTGGCTTAAGTGCCATATATCTGAAACAGTAATTTGCTATTATTACTATTTCCTGCATGGCAGTTTTACAGAAAAGTGACTCTTTTTATATGACCTAACTAACTGAGCCCTGGCTCTTTAAAAGTAATGGTTTTGGCTGAATTATCATAGCATGGTGAAGTTTATCAATTTTACAAGAAGTGGCTCAGAAAAACAAATGGCATGCAATACATCTGCATCTGCAGTTATATCTACATAAGACACTGAGCATAATTTTGGAGGTGATATGACCAATTAAAGTATTTTGCTCCCTCTTTTCTTTTTTCCATTCTCTTGAGATTTTATTTTTAGGTCTTTTTCTCTGAGCTGTATGCATTGATATTTAATGATTGCCATTTTTATTCCTTTTGGAGAATTAAATATTAAATATCAGGCAGAATACCTCCTTTAATTTCCCTTTGGAGTAACAAGATGATACCAGTAACTGTTTCCTGAGATCTGTAGCAATACCCTTTGTCAAAATGGAAGTACATTATAAAGCCAGAAAACCATGTATCAAGAGCTCTTAGAAAGAGTGTTTTATATTATATAAATATGTCAAATAATGAAAACATCCAAGAGATGAATTGGTGCTGATTTGGCCTCAGGAATCTCTCACACAAAATGTTACAATAAATCCTAATTACCAAAGTACTTATCAAATTATAAAAAAGTTTTAATTACTAATTTTAATTACTTTATTCACAATGAGATAATTAGCATGAATAAGAATTACTCCCTTTTTCAGCTTTATTGAGGTATAATTAACAAAATTGTATATGTTTAAAGTGCACAACATGATTTGATATACATATGCATATATCAACACAATCAAATTAATGAACATATTCATCATACATAGTTAACCATTGTGTGTGTATGTATGTATGCATGTGGTGAAGATACTCAATACCTACCTTCCTAGTGAATTTCAAGTAAAACTTCAGTATTATTAATTATAGTCACCATGCTGTACATTAGATCCTCTGAACCTATTCACTTATAACTGAAAGTTTGTACACTTCAAACAACATCTCCCAATTTTCCCCACTCGTAATCCCTGATAACTGTTCTTCTACTCTTTGCTTCTATGAGTTCTACTTTTTCAGATATCACATGTAAGTGATACCATACAGTATGGGTATTTCTATATCTGGCTTATTTTATTTAGCATAATGTTCTTTAGGTGCATCCATGTTGTTGCAAATGGAAGGATTTCATCTCTTTTAAGGCTGAATACTATCCCATTTTGTGTGTGTGTGTGTGTGTGTGTGTGTGTGTGTGTGTGTGTGTGTAACATTTTCTTTCTTCATTCATCCATTAATAGGTACTTAGGTTGGTTCTACATCTTGGCTGTTGTGAATAATGATGGTATGAACAAGAGAGTGCAGATATCTCATCAAGATACTGACTTAATTGCCTTTAGATATATATTCAGAAGTGGATTTGCTGGATTGTATAGTAGTTTTATTTTTAATTTTTTGAAGAACCTCCTTACTGTTTGCCATACTTGCTGAATCAATTTACATTATCATTCCCACTAACAATGTAAAAGGGATCTGTTTTCTTTTCTTTTCTCTTTTTTTTTTTTTTTTTTTTTTTTTTGAGACAGAGTCTCACTCTGTTACCTAGGCTGGAGTGCAGTGGCACAATCTCAGCTCACTGCAACCTCCGCCTCTCGGGTTCAAGCGACTCTCCTGCCTCAGCCTCCCGAGTAACTGGGATTGCAGGCACACGCCACCATCCTGGCTAATTTTTTGTATTTTTAGTAGAGACAGGGTTTCACTATGTTGGCCAGGATGGTCTCAAACTCCTTCCTGATCCGCCCGCCTCAGCTTCCCAAAGTGCTGGGATTACAGCCACTGCACTGAGTCTAGGGATCCCTTTTCTTAACACCATCACCAACACTTGTTATCCCTTGTCTTTTTGATAATAGCCATTCTAACAGCAATATGTCATTGTAGTTTTAATTTGCATTTCCCAGATGATTAGTGCGATAAAGCACCTTTTAATACACCTGTTGGGCATTTGTATGTTTTCTTTGGAAGAATGTTTATTCACACCCCTTGCCCATTTTCTAACCAGGTTATTTCATTTTTTGCTATTAACTTGTATGAGTTCCTTATATATTTTTAATATTAACCCCTTGTCAGATACAAGGTTTGTAAAACCATCTCCCATTTCATAGCTTGCCTTTTTATTTCTTTTGCAGTACATAAGTTTGATTGTTTCTTTTGCAGTACATAAGTTTCTTACTTTGATGTTATCCCATTTGCTTATTTTTTATTTTTTTGCCTCTGCTTTTTGTGTCATATACAAAAAATCATTGCCAATACGAATGTCAAGGAGCTTTTTCCCTGTTTTCTTATAAGAGATTTATGATTTCAGGCCTTACATTTAAGTCTTTAATCCATTTTGAGTTAATATTTGTGTATGATGTAGGTGTCTAATTTCTTTCTTTTGCATGTGGATATTCATTTATCACAATGCCATTCTCTTTGTATTCTTAGTGCTTTTGTCAAAGATTAGTTGACTGTCTATGTATGGGTTTATTTCTGGCTCTCTGTTCTATTGGTCTTTGTATCTCATTTTTATGCCAGTAGCATACTGTTTTGATTACTATAGCTTTGTAACATAATTTGAAATCAGAAGGTGTGACACCTCCAGTTTTGTTCTTTTTTATTTTTTAAGGACAAGTGTCTCTCTCTGTCACCTGGACTGCAGTGCAATGGCTTAGTCATAGCTCACTGCAAACTCAAACTCCTGGACTCAAGCAATCCTCCCACCTCAGCTTCTGGAGTTGCTGGGGCTATAAGCATGCACCATCAGCCCCAGCTGGTTATTAATTTTTTATATATAAAAACGAGGTCTCACTATGTTACCCAGGGTGGTCTGGAACTTCCAATCTCAAGATCCTCCTACCTTGGTCTCCCAAAGCACTGATATTTTAGGCATGAGCTACTGTGCCTGGCCCTGCTGTACTTTCCCAAGATTCATTTGGCTATTCACCATCTTCTATAGTTTTATATTAATTTTAGAAATGTTTTTCTGATTTCTTTGAAAAATGCCATTGGAATTTTTATAGGGATTACATTGAATCTGTAGATTTATTTGGGTAATATGGATATTTTAGCAGTATTAATTATTCCCATCTCTGAAGATAGGAAGTATTCCATTTATTTGTCTCTTCAGTTTCTTTCATCAACATCTTACAATTTTCAGTGTACAGATCTTTCACCTCTCGTTAAATTTATTTGCAAGAATTTTATTCTTTATTATTCTTTTGTAAAGTAGATTGTTTTGATTCTTTTTTAGATGGTTTATTATTAGTATGTAGAAACACAGCTAACTTTTGTATGTTGATTTTTTTGTCCTGCAACTTTACTCAATTTGTTTATTAGTTCTAACAGTTTTTTTTTTTTTTTTTTTGGTGGAGTCCTTAGGGTTTCTATGTAAGATCATGTTATCTGCAATCAGAAAGTTTTTCTTCCTTTCTGATTTGGATATCTTTTATTTCATTTTCTTGCCTAATTGCTCTGGCTAGACTTTCAGTACCATGTTAAATAGAAATGATGAGGGTGGGCATCTTTTCTTGTTCCTGATCTTAAAGTAAAAGCTTTCATCTTTTCATTGTTAAGTACGATGTTGGTTGAGAGGTTGTTATATATAGCCTTAGTTCTTTTGAGGTACATTTCTTCTGTACCTTATTAGTTGAGAGTTTTTATCATGGAATAATGTTGAATTTTATCAAATGCTTTCTCTGCATTTGAGATGATCATATGATTTGTATCCTTTATTCTCTTAATGTGATGCATCACATTTATTGATTTGTGTAAGCTAACATATCCTTGCTTGCCAAGGATAAATGTCATTTGATCATGGTATTCTTTTAAAGTGTTATTAATTTGGTTTGATTACATTTTCTTAAAAATGTTTGTATTTATATTCATTAGGAATATTGACCTATGATTTTCTTTTTTTATAGTATCCATATCTGGCTTTAGTATCAGAATAATGCTAGCTTCTTAAAATGAGATTGGAGGTATCCTCTCCTTCTGAATTTTTAGAAGAATTTGAGAAGGATTGATACTAATTCCTCTTTAAATCTCTTATATAATTCACTTGTGAAGCTATCAGGTTTTAGGCTTTTCTTTAGAGGTTTTTACTCATGATCGGTCTGTTCAGGTTTTCTACTTCTTCATTATTCAGTCTTGGTAACTTGTATGTTTCTAGGAATTTATCCTTATTCCAGGTTATCCAATTTGTTGGAATATTATTATTCGGAGTAGTCTCTTATGACCCTTTGTATTTCTGTGGTATCAGTTGTAATGTCTTCCCTTTTATTTATAATTTTATTTGAGTCCCTTCTTTTTTTCTTGGTTGGTATGGCTAAAGGTTTATCAATTTTGTTTATATTTTCAAAAAACCAAGTTTTAGCTTTGTTGGTATTTCATTGTTTTATTAGTCTCTATTTGATTTATTTTTGCTCTGATCTTTGTTACATCCTATCTTCTACTAACTTTGGCATTAGTTTAGTTTGTTCTTCTTTTCCTAGTTCCTTGAGGTATAAAATTTAGTGTTTTATTTGGGATCTTTCTTTATGCTTATTATAGGCAGTTATGATTATAAACTTCCCTCTTAGAACTGTATTTGCTGCATCCTATCAGTTTGGGTACGTTCTGTTTTTATTTTTTGTGGTCTCAAGATACTTTCTGATTTCCCTTTTGTTTCTTCTTTGACCCATCGGTTGTTCAGGTAGCATGTTGTTTAATTTTCATATGCTTGTGAATTTTACAAAATCTTCCTGTTACTGATTTCTAGTTTCATACTATTGTGGTCAGAAAAGATAAAGTGCTGTTTTGTGGCTTAATATATGATCTTATCCTGAAGAATGTTCCATGTATGCTGGAGAAGAAGGTTCATTTTGCTGCTTCAGATGGAATGTTTTGAATATATTTGTTAGTCATTTGGTGTATGGTGTTATTCAAGTCCATTGTTTCGTTGTTGATTTTGATCTGTATGATCTATTCATTGTTGCAAATAGAAATTGGAGTCCCCTATTATTATTGTATTGCTGTCTCTTTTTTTTCAGTTCTGTTAGTAGTTGGCTTGTATGTTTAGATGTCCTGGTACTGGATACATATATATTCAAAATTGTTACATTCTCTTTATATATTGACCATTTGTTATTATATAATGACCATCTTTGTTTCTTGTAACAGATTTTGACTGAAAGTCCATTCTGTCTAATTTGAATATATCCACCCCTGCTGTCTTTTGGTTACCATTTGATTAGAATATCTTTTCCCATTCCTACATTTCAGCATATGTGTGTCCTTAAGACTAAAATGATTCTCTTATAGGAAGCTTATAATGGGCTCTTGTTTTTGCTTTTTGAATCTATTCAGCCACTCTGCATTTTTAGATTGAAGAATGTAATCCGTTTACATTTAAACTAATTATTGATAGGTAAAGACTTATGACTTCCACTTTTTAAAATGTTTTGCTATTCTTCTGTTCCTTTCTTTTTCTCCTGCTGTCTTTCTTTGTATTTTGATGATTTCCTATAATCTTATATTTTTAATTCCTTTTTGTCTTTTGTGTGTCTACTAGAGGTTTTTTCTTTGTGGTTACAATGAGGCTTGCGTAAAAGATCTTATAACATTCCATTTTAAGTTGATAAGAACTTGACTTCAGTTGCATACAAACACTCTACACTTTTACTCCCCAGTCAACGTTTTATGCTATTGATGTCACACCGTGCATCTCTTTATATTGTATATCTTTAACAAACTAGTGTATCTATAGTTATTTTTAATACTTTTGTTTTTTAACTTTTACTCTAAAGTTACAAGTGGTTTATATACAACTATTACAATATTCTGAACTTGACTATATTTTTAACTTTACTAGTGAATCTTATACATTCAGATATTTTTATTTTGTTAATTAGCATCTTTTCAGTTCAATTTAGCATTAAGTTCTACCTTCAGCATTCTTTTAAAAGTCAGATCTAGTGGCAATGAATTCCCTTAGCCTTAGCTTCTATGGAAAAGTCCTTCTCTCTCCTACATTTCTGAAAGACAACCTTGTTGGATATAGCATTCTTTTTTAACTCTTCATTTCCTGAACACTTTGAATATATCATTCCACTCTCTCCTGGTTTTCAAGGTTTTTTATGGAGATGTTCACCAATAGTTTTATCAGGGTACCCTTCTTTGTGATGAGTCTCTTTTCTCTTGCTGCTTTAAAGTTTCCCTCTTTATTGAAGACTTTTGTCAATTTGATCATAAAGTATTCCCTCTCTATCTGCGAGGAATACATTCTAAGATTCCCAGTGGATGCCTGAAACTGTGGATAGTACTGAATCCAATTGCCATCAGTTGGAACCTGTTTCTGTTCATGTCTTCTACAAACAAATTTAATGCCTTTTCCATCTTTGCTTATCACACATTGTGACCATAACTTCTGCAGTCTGAAGTGCAACAGCAAATGGAAACTAGTATGAATTTCCATTTTTTCTTCTTAATTTCATGGGTAGAAGATTTGTTCTTACCATGGATCTTGGGAAACTCAGCATACCATTTTTTTTCTTTCTTTACTAAGTCAAGAGCTTTCACCTTTCCACTTGATGGCTTCTCTTTGGCATATCCAAATTGCCAGCATCACTACTCTTGTGATTTGGAGTCATTATTAAGTAAAAGAAGTATTACTTGAACACAAACTGCAATACCACCACAGTCAATCTGATAACAGATGGCTACTAAGTGACTAAATGACTGTTAGCATACTCAGTGTCATATCCTGGAAAAAGGGATAATCCACATCCTGGACAAGAAAGAGCAGGATAGAGTAAGATTTCATCACTCTGCTCAGAACAGAATGCAATTTAAAACTTGTGAATTGTTTATTTCTGGAATTTTCCGTATAGTATTTTCAAACTGTGGTTGACTGACTGTAGGTAAATGAAAGCATTGAAAGTGAAACCACAGATAAAGGGGAACTACTGTAATGTGTCTCAGAAAAATATTCTCTGGGTGGGTCCTTCTTTAGATTCTTTGAGCTTCATGAATCTGGATGTCTGTATCCCTCTGGGAAGTTTTCAGACGTTATTTCTTTAAGCCTTCTGTTTCTTTCTTTCTCTCTTCTCCTGTGACTTTCATAAATCATGTATTTATTATCTTGATGGTACCCATAGGTTAGTATGCTCTCTTTCTATATATATTGTATTTATTTATTTATTTATTTATTTGAGACAGGGTCTTGCTCTGTCACCCAGACTGGAGTTCAGTGGTGTGATCTTGGCTCACTGCAACCTTTGCCTCCTGGGCTCAAGTGATTCTCCTGCCTCAGCCTCCTGAGTAGCTGGGACTGCAGGCGCAGGCCACTATGCCTGGCTGAATTTTCTTTTTTTTTTTTAAGAGACAGGGTTTCACTGTGTTGCCCAGGCTGGTCTCGAACTCCTGACCTCAAGCAATCCACCTGCGTTGGCCTCCCAAAGTGCTGGGATTACGGGCATAAGCCACTGCGCTTGGCCTAGTATGCTGTCTTTACTCTTTTTTAATTGTCATTCCTCTAACTGGCTAATTTCATGTGACCTGTCTTTAAGTTTGATATTTTTTTCTTCTCCATGATTAAATATGATATTGTAGCTCTCTTTTGCATTTTTCAGTTCTATTATTGTATTCTTCAATCCAGGATTTCTAGTTTTTTTTATGGTTTCTATTTTTTATTAACTTCTAATTTTGTTCATGCATTGTTTTTCTGATTTCATTTAGTTGTCTGTTTCCTCTTCCATCCCATTGATCTTCTTTAATGTGATTGTTTTGAATTATTTGTCAGACAGTTCATAGATCTCAATTTCTTTGGGGTTGTTACTGGTGCTTATTAGTTTCCTTCTGTGGTGTCATGTTTATCTAATTCTTTATTGTCTGTGTAGCTTTGCATTTGTGTCTGCATTTGAAGGAACAAATACCTGTTCAAGTCTTTACAGATTGGCTTTGGCAGATATTGACCTTCTCCTGTAGGGTTCCCAGCCTGCTAGGATTGGTTTTGGGACCACAGTTGACTGGAATTTTAACTGGGTCATGAGACTTTTGCTGGTTCTTACGAGGAGCAGAGTGTATATGGATCCTGTCTGGTCTCAAGACAGATTGGACTTTGGGCAGTAGAACAGACACTAGGGCAAGGGTGTGCTTTAGATTCCACAGTTGGCTCCACAGATGGTAGGCCTATTACCAGGTATACTATTCGGTGTCTTTCTCTCCAGGTTCTTAGGAGGGCTCCCACTGGGTCACTAGGTGGATCCTTGGTCAGGCAGAACTGGTCCTGGACTATGGCTGAGAGGGGCTAGAACTGAGTTACAGAGTGTGCTTCAGGGTCCACAGCTGAGTTCAGTGTGTTTAGGTCTCTCTCCAGGGTCACAGACAAATGTACCTCCTGCCAGGTTCTTGATTGGGCAAGACTGCCCCTGACTGCAGCCGAGCAGGGCTGGAGCTGGGTCACAGGTCTACTTCAGGATCTACATTCAGCCTGAGGCCTATTTCTGGGAGCATGGATGAGCATGTTTCCTATAAAGTCCCTTGGTGGGCAGAACTGCTCTCAGATCACAGCTGAGAGGAGCTGGAACCAAGTTAAAGGGCTCTTTCAGCATCTACAGTGGGACCAAAGTTGGTGGGACTGCCACCAGGGCATGAATGGGCATATCTCCTGGCAGGTCCCTGTGTGGGCAGAAATGCTGTCAGACTACAGGTGAGAATGGCTAGAGCTGAATTACAGGGCCTCTTTAGGGTCGACAGCTAGGCCTGAGATCAGCCAGTCTGTTGTACAAAGTGCATGTGGGCATGACTCCTCCCTCATTCCTTGGTGGATGATTCTGGTGGCAGGACAAAGGCCAAATGGAGTTGTAGCCAAGTTCATAGGGGGCTGAGGCTGTTTCTGGGTCTGTATCCAGGACCACTGTTCATAAGCCTGGCAACTGGGTACAAGCCTGCCCTCTCAGACAGCCCTGATCAGTCTTGGACTTCGTATCTGAATCCAAAGCTCGAAAAAGGCACTTTTTTCCATAGATAGCTGCCAAATTATTGTTCTGTGGGAGGATATGAGTAGAGGATCTCCTATTCTGCTATCTTGCTGACTCCTAGAATAGTTCCTTTATAAATATTGTAATAGATGAGGTTTCTAATTTCTCAGCAGACGCTTATTCCAAACTCCTAGACTTTCACACCTAAAAATGTGCCTCTGAATAAATATTTAATTTTACAGTATCAGTTTACATTTTTAGACCTATGAAGTAATATGAGTATTAATTCTTCTTAATCAACTGTCTTTACTAAAGGGGGTTCCAGATGAAAATACAGTAATGATATTAAAAATACCACAGAGCACAGGCTCTGACCAATAGAATAGACACTGGCTATAGAATTAGAGTGAGGTACTAGAGTACCCTTGTTTCACCAGAGGTTAACCAGGCAGTGCTGGATAACAGGGAGGTGAGAGGCTCTGTGAAGGAGGCTGGGGAGAAAAAGAAAGTGGGACATGAGGAAATTGGAGCCCCAACTATTTACCAACCTATACAGCCATATGAATGCATCCTGTAAAGTGTATATATTTATAGCATCCTTGTGGGAAATGCATTTGAAAAGCCAAGAATGATAAGAAAATACCCTTATTACCAAAAAACTTTGAATAATAATCAATATTTATTCTTCATCAAGGTTGTTATATTCCTTCTTGAAAAAAAGAAATTGTGGTGATTTCATTCAGAGTTGTTTGAGGTTTCTCAAGCTCAAGAAAACAAAATCAAAAACACATAGACTTAACCTGGAGAAAATTTTGCTTAAATCCCACTATTCTTATTACATAATACTTGCAATTTCTATCTATTGAGTTATAATAATTAGTTAGAACTTCTCCCATGCTTATTTAATTCATTTGAATTTCTGTGATCAAAGTTACTCTACACCATAGCAGGAGACAATCTGTATTTTATATTTTAGAGGTCATGAGTCAAATTCTTTTGAAAGTTTGCAATTTTAATAAAATAATGAGGTTTAATAGGAATGTTTATTTTCTAAAATTTTAAAAAATAATGTATCTTTCCATTCATGAGGAGAAAAAAAAGTAAGAAGTGTTTCTTTATATCCATTATATTAAAGTATAACTTGCCTCAAATAAGAAATTGTGAAAAGGAAAACCAAATTTTTGGCTTAGAGGTTTACACTATGTACAACTGAAAAGAGAATTCTATGAAGATTCATATTATTTTTTATGAGTTTCAATTATTATAAGACATTAGAGGGCAAAAACAGTTTTGTTAATTGCCAAAATGGATATGTGTTCTACAACGTTATTTCACCTCTATGTTTTTTCTTCTGTTTTCCTTTATTTCCCTTTTCTTTCTTGCATTTTTATCTGATTAAATTTATTTCAAATAATTGTTTTTTTTCTTCTTATAATTCTAAACAATATCTAGCCATCAATATAGCCCTGAAAAGCACAGGCTTAACTACATTATGGACAATTCTCTGGCAGATCAAATTTTCATCACCCACATTTCAGATCAACTTTAAAAGTCAGCATTAAAGACTAATTTGAGTATTTTTCTGATTTTTAAAAATGCTTTAGTTTCAACTAACCCTCATTGAATTCCATCTGTGTATACTTATGCAAGATTTTATGGGGGCTACAAAGATAGATAAGAGAAAATGTCAGGCTCCTAGTATCTTATCTAGCAGGGAGCAGTTGCTCTGACATGGAGAGAGGTCACTAGACCACAAGCCATGGATGATATATTTCCTATGAGAACAGCCTACATTATTGGCTTTTAGAGGTGGTCCCTGTATGGAGCTTATCAAGTCTTAGAGATGGTGATGAGTCTGGTCTAACTATCCCTCTCTTTTGTAGAAGGATAATGGAATCCAAAGATTTCCTCACCCATTCACCATCTGCCTTATCTTCTTACATTGCATGTCCACTACCCTTGGTAAACAATGTACAGGTTTACTAAGAGCTACACACCAATGTTTTCTTGGGACACTTACTGCACTAACCAAAGTCATTTTTAATATTGTTGTTGTTAATCATTTGTTCCATAATTATTATCTTAATGTTCTTTGGGGAAAATTGCTTTTGATAGAACGCATTTAATTTTTTTTTTTTTTTTTTTTTTTGAGATGGAGTCTCGCTCTGTCACCCAGGCTGGAGTGCAGTGGCGCAATCTCGGCTCACTGCAAACTCCACCTCCCAGGTTCAAGTGATTCTCCAGCCTCAGCCTCCCAAGTAGCTGGGACTACAGGCGCACACCACTGCGTTTGGTTAATTTTTTTGTATTTTTAGTAGAGACAGGGATTCACCACGTTGGACAGGCTTGTCTCGAACTCCTGACCTCGGGTGATCCACTTGCCTTGGGCTCCCAAAGTGCTGGGACTACAGGCATGAGCCACCATGCCCGGCCAACTTTTTTCATCTTCCTTTTGGCTAATATACCTTAGGGTAGGTACTTGCCAAGGAGCAGACATTTAATACAGCACAGATAACATGCACTCTCTAGTATCTATATTTTATGCCTTAAGTTCTTTAATGAGTGTCTTGTTCCTTACAGGACAGTTCTTTTTACTCTGACGTCTGTGGTTGTACTTGTGATTACAACGGACTGGATCAGCTGGGACAAGCTGAATCGGGGATTTTTGCCCAGTGATGAAGTTTCCAGAGCATTCCTTGCTTCTTTTATCTTGGTCTTTGACCTTCTTATTGTGATGCAGGTAAGTGTATTTCCCTCCCCTCAGCGAAGCTGCTGCATGCTCTGTTCCCAGTATAACAAACAGGATATGGCAACAGGCTCCATAAATCTAAATAAGTACAGCGTTTACACTTACTTTTAATGGGGCCTTCTCTGTTTATATTTTCAGCTATTATACTGGGAGGGAAAGCCAACTGGACTTTTATAAGAGGGGCACCAAAAATGTATTTTATGAACATTGCAAGGTGGGCCCCTAGAAACCATATAGCACATTGGTATTTTCTGCCTAGGCTTTAGGGGGGAAAAAAACAGTCAGAAACAAAAACCAAAAATCGTTGTCATTTAGTAAATGGAAAGCTGCAGACATGAGGATGATATAAAAGCAGCAAAGCAGGGAAAAGCAATTGTCAAAGCAACTCAGGGTTTTATAGCAGTTGAAATGGAGTGATGTAAAAATTCTTTTTCTGGTTATGGAAATTGTTACTTTCTTTCAGTATTCACCAGAGATCATTCCATTTTCATGTAAACCATATTTCTGCCCTGCTTAGCAACAGATTTTTCATACAATAGCATCACACTAACCAGTGTTACTCATGTAATCTGGCGTGACTGTTTGGCGTTTTAGGACTATTCTTTTGAATGGGGCAGAAAGAGACACTAGCTATTTCTTGCTCATTAAATATCCATCCATTTGTTAGACATTTTCTTATTGCTTTCATAAGGCAATTTTTTTCCCTCCTGAGGCATTGTAAGTCCCTAGACCAAAGACTACAATTACTGAAGGAATACTCCATTGTATTCTGAATTTATGTGAGATTTCACAGGATAGCAGATTGGTTTTCTCATTTCTAGAGGCAAAAAGAGGCCTTTTTGAGAAACATTCAGTGTTGTCTCAAAAGAGAATAGCAGTTTATTTATTGATTTGTTTTAATTTCTTAAATAATATATCTTGCTTTGAATGCGTCCCAGAGATTCTGGTATGTTGTGTCTTTGTTCTCGTTGGTTTCAAAGAACATCTTTATTTCTGCCTTCATTTCGTTATGTACCCAGTAGTCATTCAGGAGCAGGTTGTTCAGTTTCCATGTAGTTGAGCGGTTTTGAGTGAGATTCTTAATCCTGAGTTCTAGTTTGATTGCACTGTGGTCTGAGAGATACTTTGTTATAATTTCTGTTCTTTTACATTTGCTGAGGAGAGCTTTACTTCCAACTATGTGGTCAATTTTGGAATAGGTGTGGTGTGGTGCTGAAAAAAATGTATATTCTGTTGATTTGGGGTGGAGAGTTCTGTAGATGTCTATTTTTATAGCACTAAATGCTCATAAGAGAAAGCAGGAAAGATCCAAAATTGACACCCTAACATCACAATTAAAAGAACTAGAAAAGCAAGAGCAAACACATTCAAAAGCTAGCAGAAGGCAAGAAATAACTAAAATCAGAGCAGAACTGAAGGAAATAGAGACACAAAAAAACCTTTCAAAAAATTAATGAATCCAGGAGCTGGTTTTTTGAAAGGATCAACAAAATTGATAGACCGCTAGCAAGACTAATAAAGAAAAAAAGAGAGAAGAATCAAATAGACGCAATAAAAAATGATAAAGGGGATATCACCACTGATCCCACAGAAATACAAACTACCATCACAGAATACTACAAACACCTCTACGCAAATAAACTAGAAAATCTGGAAGAAATGGATAAATTCCTTGACACACACACTCTCCCAAGACTAAACCAGGAAGAAGTTGAATCTCTGAATGGACCAATAACAGGATCTGAAATTGTGGCAATAATCAATAGCTTACCAACCAAAAAGAGTCCAGGACCAGATGGATTCACAGCCGAATTCTACCAGAGGTACAAGGAGGAACTGGTACCATTCCTTCTGAAACTATTCCAATCAATAGAAAAAGAGGGAATCCTCCCTAACTCATTTTATGAGGCCAGCATCATTCTGATACCAAAGCCGGGCAGAGACACAACCAAAAAAGAGAATTTTAGACCAATATCCTTGATGAACATTGATGCAAAAATCCTCAATAAAATACTGGCAAACCGAATCCAGCAGCACATCAAAAAGCTTATCCACCATGATCAAGTGGGCTTCATCCCTGGGATGCAAGGCTGGTTCAATATACGCAAATCAGTAAATGTAATCCAGCATATAAACACAGCCAAAGACAAAAACCACATGATTATCTCAATAGATGCAGAAAAGGCCTTTGACAAAATTCAACAACCTTTCATGCTAAAAACTCTCAATAAATTAGGTATTGATGGGACATATTTCAAAATAATAAGAGCTATCTATGACAAACCCACAGCCAATATCATACTGAAGGGGCGAAAACTGGAAGCATTCCCTTTGAAACTGGCACAAGACAGGGATGCCCTCTCTCACCACTCCTATTCAACATAGTGTTGGAAGTTCTGGCCAGGGCAATTAGGCAGGAGAAGGAAATAAAGGGTATTCAATTAGGAAAAGAGGAAGTCAAATTGTCCCTGTTTGCAGATAACATGATTGTATATCTAGAAAACCCCATTGTCTCAGCCCAAAATCTCCTTAAGCTGATAAGCAACTTCAGCAAAGTCTCAGGATACAAAATCAATGTGCAGAAATCACAAGCATTCCTATACACCAACAACAGACAAACAGAGAGCCAAATCATGAGTGAACTCCCATTCACAATTGCTTCAAAGAGAATAAAATACCTAGGAATCCAAATTAGAAGGGATGTGAAGGATCTCTTCAAGGAGAACTACAAACCGCTGCTCAAGGAAATAAAAGAGGATACAAACAAATGGAAGAACATTCCATGCTCATGGGGAGGAAGAATCAATATCGTAAAAATGGCCATACTGCCCAAGGTAATTTACAGATTCAGTGCCATCCCCATCAAGCTACCAATGACTTTCTTCACAGAATTGGAAACAAGTACTTTAAAGTTCATATGGAACCAAAAAAGAGCCTGCATCGCCAAGTCAATCCTAAGCCAAAAGAACAAAGCTAGAGGCATCACACTACCTGACTTCAAACTGTACTACAAGGCTACAGTCACCAAAACAGCATGGTACTGGTACCAAAACAGAGATATAGATCAATGGAACAGAACAGAGCCCTCAGAAATAACACCGCATGTCTACAACTATCTGATCTTTGACAAACCTGAGAAAAACAAGCAATGGGGAAAGGATTCCCTATTTAATAAATGGTGCTGGGAAAACTGGCTAGCCATATGTAGAAAGCTGAAACTGGATCCCTTCCTTACACCTTATACAAAAATCAATTCAAGATGGATTAAAGACTTACATGTTAGACCTAAAACCACAAAAACCCTAGAAGAAAACCTAGGCATTACCATTCAGGACATAGGCATGAGCAAGGACTTCATGTCTAAAATGCCAAAAGCAATGGCAACAAAAGCCAAAATTGACAAATGGGATCTAATTAAACTAAAGAGCTTCTGCACAGCAAAAGAAACTACCATCAGAGTGAACAGGCAACCTACAAAATGGGAGAAAATTTTTGCAACCTACTCATCTGACAAAGGGCTAATATCCAGAATCTACAATGAACTCAAACACATTTACAAGAAAAAAACAAACAACCCCATCAAAAAGTGGGCGAAGGACATGAACAGACACTTCTCAAAAGAAGACATTTATGCAGCCAAAAAACACATGAAAAAATGCTCACCATCACTGGCCATCAGAGAAATGCAAATCAAAACCACAATGAGATACCATCTCACACCAGTTAGAATGGCAATCATTAAAAAGTCAGGAAACAACAGGTGCTGGAGAGGCTGTGGAGAAATAGGAACACTTTTACACTGTTGGTGGGACTGTGAACTAGTTCAACCATTGTAGAAGTCAGTGTGGCGATTCCTCAGGGATCTAAACTAGAAATACCATTTGACCCAGCCATCCCATTACTGGGTATATACCCAAAGGACTATAAATCATGCTGCTATAAAGACACATGCACACATATGTTTATTGTGGCATTATTCACAATAGCAAAGACTTGGAACCAACCCAAATGTCCAACAATGATAGACTGGATTAAGAAAATGTGGCACATATACACCATGGAATACTATGCAGCCATAAAAAATGATGAGTTCATGTCCTTTGTAGGGACATGGATGAAATTGGAAACCATCATTCTCAGTAAACTATCGCAAGAACAAAAAACCAAACACCGCATATTCTCACCCATAGGTGGGAGTTGAACAATGAGAACACATGGACACAGGAAGGGGAACATCACACTCTGGGGACTGTTGTGGGGTGGGGTGAGAGGGGAGGGATAGCACTGGGAGATATACTTAATGCTAGATGATGAGTTAGTGGGTGCAGCACACCAGCATGTATACATATGTAACTAACCTGCACAATGTGCACATGTACCCTAAAACTTAAAGTATAATAATAAAAATAAATAAATAAATAAATAAATAAATAAATAAATAAATAAATAAAATAATAATAATATATCTTGGGCATTAGGTTCAAGATGGTTCTTTGAGTATATTACTACTTTAATGGATAATATTTTAAAATACACTATCATTTTAAAAAATTATTTAAATAATTAAAACGGAATATTTTTGTCGCATTTGAAAATTGATAAATTTCTTATTTCCTGAAATAGCAATGGAAAAAACTTTCCAATCTGACTTTGCGTCAGACAGCACTGGCAGGTTCTAGATCTGCCTGTCACTAAGCTGTAGGACGTCCCAAGGGTATCTACAGAATTGAATTTTTAGCACTTATGCAGTAATGTATCAAGCATTACTTATATAAAGGCTATTTTTATCTTCCTCTATTTCCTAACTAATATAATTTCTCTTGTAAAATGTCCACATTGGCCAAATGGCCTACTGATACCTCTCTGAACCCATCTTAAAGTCAATGGTATTAGTAGCCAAGTAGACTGTTGTCTAATTGAATTTGCTTACATTCATATATTTGAGAGCATAAATTCTTTGATTGTCCATTACCATCCTCATGCTTCTACTCTATTTGTGTAAGTTTTAAGTATTCTTCCAATAAGTTCACGAAAATCAAGGACTTCAAGTGGGAAAATATAACATTGTAATTTACAGATATTATGGATTCACTCAAAAACTGCTTAATAAAGACAGATGGAAGAAAGAAAGGATAGTCAGGATTTACATAGGCAGAGTCAGCAAAGGGGAAGGGAAAGACATTCTAGATGAAAAAATATCATAACAATGTAAAATGTCAATAACATGCGGAAGTGTTCAGAGAGTAGTCAGAGCACCAAATGACCGACGATGAAGAGTTTATACTGAGGAATATTTAAGTTTGGACCATTTTGGCTACAAGTAGCAATAACCCTGCCAAGCTAATTTAATCAAAGGAGGAATGTATTGCTGCATTTTAGGGATATCCTACCCAATTCAAGAGGAGGGATGTAGTTGCCTCTAGGGACACATGAAAGCAGAGACTAGGGTGTAACAGGGAATCCAGACCTACCATTTATTTTCCATCTCTTATCTTTTTTGTTTTTGCCTTCTCTTTTTTTTCCTCTTGTTGTAAAGCAGCCTTTCCAGGTTTCTCATTCAAATGGAAGAAAATGGCTACTGCCGACACCTGAGAGGGCAATCACCCTCTAGCTGTCAGGCCTGATTCCAGATTTCCTAGGAAGGAATTGGAGAAACTCATGGGCTCAGCATGGGAGGCTATGGTGATGAGGTCATCTGAAAGAAAAGGGGAGAGAGGTTGGGCTATAACTCCAAATTAGTAGGTTTCTAATATAAAGATAAGTAAAAAATTAGCCCCCAAATTTAGGTCTCTTAACTTCTTCTTTTCTGTCTCCCCTAAGTCAGCTAGCCAGGCCTACTGATTTATCTTTATGCCTTTAATATCATTCTTCTTTCTCATTTCCTTGCCACCATTCCAGTCTTGACTCCCCTCTATACTATTTAATCTCCTATGGATCTTCTGCCACCACACATCCACGTCCCTTCGTACCATATGCCCTATGCAGCTCTTCTGCATAACCTTCCAGTTGGAAATGTCATGTTTTACACTTCTCAGCCCTAGATATTGTCCATTACTCCTCATTGTCCGAGAGGAGAGTCCAGCCTCTGGGAGCTCTCTGAGTGCCCTCCATGGTCTGGCCCTGACTCTGTATTCTCCCACGTCTTCTATGCTCTAGTTCCACCCAGATCAACATATTTGCTGCTGGGCATTTGCCCACAGCATACTTATTCCCCAGTGTCAGGAGTCTCTTGTTCCTCTACAGATTGCGCCTTTTCTGTTCTGCTCATTTAGATCCTACCATTGGAGACCATTTCAACTTTCTCTTCATTAAAGCTGTGTGATCACTTCCTCTTCAGAACTCCTGTAGCACTTTTTACCTGAACTGCAAATCAATATGTCACTTTTTCCTTATAACTCTTCATATCCCTGGAGCTTCCCAAGCAAAGTGCCTTACATGGCAGGAGTAGGCCCAGATTAATAACTGCTTGATGAGGATAAAGAAGTGACAGCTAAGCACTGAGTCATGTGCAAACTGTATCCCTCTTTGTGAGCATCATGTAGAAGTTGTAGGAACTAGTACATGTGGTAAGAGAGTTAATTTAAGGAAACAGAGCCCCAGAAAGCATATGTACTCAAGACATTTGAAAATATATGACAAATATCCTAACAAGTTCACAACCAACTAAACTGTGTTCTAATTCATCCCATGTTTACATATTCCAGATGAAAGAAAAATAAAGAAGTAAAATTAGTGTCACTAAAACACCTGTCCTTATTAGAATTATTTAAATGATTTGAAAGCAGTCGATCCTAGGTTTTCTATTGGTAGGAAAATTCCACTTATACTATAGAAAGGTATTGTAATTTTTTTTTTTTTCTGAGATGGAGTTTCACTCTTGTTGCCCAGGCTGGCGTGCAATGGTGTGATCTCGGCTCACTGCAACCTCCGCCTCCTGGGTTCAAGCGATTCTCCTGCCTCAGCCTCCCGGGTAGCTGGGATTACACACATGCACCACCATACCTGGCTAATTTTGTATTTTTTTTTTAGTAGAGATGGGGTTTCTCTATGTTGGTCAGGCTGGTCCCGAACTCCCAACCTCAGGTGATCCGCCCACCTCAGCCTCCCAAAGTGCTGGGATTACAGGCATGAGCCACTGTGCCCAGCTGGTATTGTAATTTTTTTTAAAAGAAACCATTAGAATTTGGTGCTACTTTTGTAAAGTTCTTTTTATTATTTTTAATAAAATTAGCAGGCCAGTTCTGAATACTTTTAGAGAAAGTAAATCATTAATTTTTATAGATATTTACTAAATGGGATTTTTCTACCTTTATTGTTGTATCACATTTTTCTGTGGTTTTAGTAAACTCACTAGAACTAGGGCATAAACAGATACCAGCAAAGTGTAACGTGACTCACACATGCTACGTACAGGACACAAGAAATAAATTGTAGAGAAAACATTCTTCTAAGGAAAACTTAATCTCAGTTTCTGTTAAGTATTTGTAATTATGTCATTTGATTTATATATATCCCTCTATTTCTTTGCGTAAGTATTTGACTTGTAGCATATCCCACCCACCTTTCTTCTTTGCTAGGTTAAGGAAAAGATTCAGGTAATGGATACCCTAAAAGTGCTGACTTCATCACTACCCAATCTATCCATGTATGAAAATTACACTTGTACCCCATAAATTTACACAATTTTTTAAAAAGAGTTAAAATATGTTTGTAAACAAAGGAAAAAAGTGGGACAAATGGAGCAAAATATCCAAATAGAACCTTCCAGTGATCGTCCCCCTATAGGAGCATGAAATTTAACAATTCATATAAGAAAGCACCTCCATAAGAACCAAAAATCAGATGAATGATCACAGTGCTTGGTTTTAACATTATATTAGGAAAGAGGCACTGAAGAGGGTAGGAGAGACAGTCTTGAATTACTGATACCTCTCTTCCCCCATCCCCCAGCAGTGGCCACGTGGCACAGAATCTATGTGCTTAGGGGAGGGAGGAGAGCACAGTGACTATGGGACTTTGCATTGGAACTTAGTGCTGCCTGTCATAGCAGAATGCAACACAGGGCAAAATTCAGCTGGCACACATAGAGAGCATCTAGACCAGCCCTAGCCAGAGGGGAATTTCTGGTAGCCTCCCAACTGCAGGCTAAAGTGCTTTGGGATCCCAAATAAATTTGAAAGGCAGTCTAGGCCACAAGCACTTGGAATTTCTTGGCTAGTCCTTGTGCTGTGCTGAGCTTGGAGGCAGTAGACTTTGTGTCATGCGACCTAGTGAGACACCAGCCAGGGTGGCCAAGGGAGTGCTTGAACCACTCCTTCTTCAGTCCCTAGTAGCGCAGCTCACAGCTCCAGGACAGACTCCTTTCCTCTGCTTAAGGAGAGGAGAGGAGACAGTAAAGAGGACTTTGTCTTGCAACTTGGATACTAGCTTACCACAGTAGAATAGGACACCAGGCGGAGTCCTGAGGCCCCTATTTCAGGTTCTACCTCTGGACAACATTTCTGGGCCAGAAGGGAACCCATTGACTTGAAGGGAAGGACTCAGTCCTGGCAAGATTAATCACCCATTGTCTAAAGGGCCCTTGGGCCTTAAATGAACATAAGGAGTAGCTAGGCAGTACTCACTGCAGCCTTGAGTGACATCCAGAGCCATGTTGGTTTCAGGTGAAACCCAAACATCCCCACCTGTGGTGGCCATGGTGAGATATTCCTTCTACTTGAGGAAAGCAGAGTGAAGAGTAAAGGGAACTTTGTCTTGCAGCTTGGGTACCAGCTCAGCCGCAGTGGGGTAGAGCACAGAGTTGGCTTCCGAGGTTCCTGACTCCAGGCCTTGGCTCCTAGATGACACATCTGGACTCATCCTGGGCCAGAGGGGAGCCCATTCCTGAAAGGAGAGAGCCAGGCCTGGCAGTATATACCATAAGCTGACTAAACAGCCATTGGATCTTGTGTGAACATCAGCAGTAGCCAGGCAGTACTTGCCATGGGCCTGGGGCAGTGGTAACCATGAGGAAAGACTCTTCCTTCTTGACATTGGCTTTGGAAAGAATTTATGACTAAGTCCCCAAAAACAATTGCAACAAAAACAAAAATTGACAAGTGAGACCTAATTAAACAAAAGAGCTTTTGTACAGAAAAAGAAATAGGAGAGTAAAAAGACAACCCACAGTATTGGAGAAAATATCTGCAAACTATGCATCCAACAGAGATCTAATATCTAGAATTTAAAAGATATTTAAACAACTCAACAAGCAAAAAACAGATAATCCCCTCTAAAATTGGGCAAAAGAACATGAACAGACACTTCTCAAAAAAAAAAGACAAGCAGCCAACAAGCATATGAAAAAATGCTCATCATCACTAATCATCAGATAAATGCAAATCAAAACTGAATGACATACCATCTCACAGCTGTCAGTCTGACCTATTATAAAAAAGATTAAAAAGAATAACAGATGCTGGCAAGGCTGCAGAGAAAAGGGAATGCTTATGCACTAATGGTGGGAATGTAAATTGTTCAACCACTGTGGAAAGCAGTTTGGAGATCTCTCAAACAGCTTAAACAGAACTAGCATTCAACCCAGCAATCCCATTACTGAGTATATACCCAAAGGAAAAGAAGTTGTTCTACCAAAAAGACACATGCACACATATGTTCATCCAGCCTAGGTGCCCATCAACAGTGGATCAGATAAAGAAAATGTGGTACCTGAACACCATGGCATAGTATACAGCCATGGAAAAGAATGAAATGATGTCCTTTACAGCAACATGGTTTCATCTGGAGACCATCATCCTAAGTGAATTAACAGAGGAACAGAAAACCAAATACTGCATATTCTCATTTATAAATGAGAGCTAAACCTTGAGTACAGGTGAACATAAAAACGGGTACTACAGACACTGGGGACTACTGGAGAGGGCAGAAGGGGAGAGGGGAATGGACCGAAAAACTACCCATCAGGTACTATGCTCTCTCCTGGGCAACAGGGCCATCCATACCCCAATTCTTAGCATCACATAATATACCCATGTAACAAACCTGCACTTGGACCCCCTGAGTCTATAATAAAATTGGAAATTATTTTAAAAAGAAAAAGAAAAAAATGGAAAGTAGATGATAAACCTAGCAGAAATCTACTCATATTTCTATATCAATAAATACAAATATATGTGTGCCTATATACATAGATATATATGTGCAGGTGTGTGTGTAATATCTAAGATTTATGTGCATCAAGTTCATAACAGAAGCTGAATAGAGGAGAGACTATTAAAAAGAAGAAGAAAGTTTCAAAGATCAAATTTTGGATCCTTATACTATTGATATCTTTCAATACTTCTCTCTCCTGTAATTTATCTAAGTACCTGCTTGTCACCTGTGTACATACATACCTCCTATAATGTGTAAGCTCCTTGAGGAGAGGAAATGTTTTATCAATTTTTTCATTCCCACAGCATGGTTAGTGCATTGCAGTTTTACCATAAATATTTTGCTTTGTGAAAGAGTAAAGGAATTAATGTAACATTATTTCACATGCACCAAATAATGTGATTTTTCAAGAGGTGAAATACCAGCAGCAGGAGAATGAACTATCAATAATATTACATTTGGTCATTTTCACTGAAGTATGATCTTACAGTAATTAACTATCTAAATATAAATCTGAATAAATTGCAGTTAGGTGTTAAAAAGCACTCTTTGGTATAGTCAAAAGGCACTTGGAGAGAAGTGATATTTCCTGAAAAGCAATTCTTAATGCACTGAAAAAATAATCATGAAAATTGCATTCCACAAACATTTCACCGTGTAACAGATTTAAAGTGTGTTTGTATTCTGTTCTGTGCGTGGCTCTAAGAAGTAGGTTGACTACTTTAAAAATAGACATTGTGACTCTTGGTAGACTTTATTTTAAAACCCCATTGACCTGACGTTAGTAGAGCATTTCTTTTGAGGTCACAGTTGTGGAAAGTGGATTCAGTCATTTCAGAGCATATGGCAGAGCAACAAGCATAAACCTATGTTAATTAAATAGTCATGGTGTTTTAACAAGTTGGAATATATTTTCAAGATAAGTTATTCCAAATGATTACATTTACAGGCTGCTTAGAAAGAAAGATTTGTTTAAATGTCCACTGGATTTAACATCTCCTTGAGCTTTGGGAGTATTTTCTATAACTTCTTCAAACTATTTTAAGTTCCTCTTTACATGTGTTTAACATCTTCATTTTTCCTTACTAAAGGAAAAATACTATTTGAAAACACAATAGTGCTGGCTTCTGTTATAGGGTCCCAAGTGGTGACGTGGAATAAAGGGCTTATCACTTAGGTAATACCTGGATTAACCATAAATGCCTACTCTCCTCATGGTATGTGCTTAAGGGATTAAATCTCAACTTTATTTACTCTCACATCCCTCATTACTGCTAGTACAGTGGGGAGACAGACTGTTCAGGGAGAATCACGGAGGAGGACTGCATTATGTTTATTAGCAGTCCTGGCAACAGATCTCCAAATAGTAGACAGACTTAACACGGTGAGTTTGTCCATACAGAAGGAAGGAGTCCAGCCAAGTGGGTAGTCTGCATGAAGTGCCAAGGAGGATGTCCTAACAGGTGGCCCATGGTATCAGAGGAATTTGGCAGAAGGTAATAGTGAGCTGGAAGCATTGGGTTTATCAGGCAAAAACTTTTAGGATTCAATCATGGGTACTGGAGTGACAAACGCATTCACCTGAAAATGAAACTAATAGTCTGGTTAGCATATGATATAGATGACAGTTGAAACTGATAGTAAATTCTGTGAGGGATTATCGTGAGCGGGAGAGATCACTCAGGTTTTTATGTATAACATGGAAAGAATGTAGTTTGAAGGAATTATAAGATTTGGTTAAGTAAGTGGAAAATAGAGACATTCAAGTTTTATCCCAATTTAAAGTAAAATGCTTCAGTCCCTGAGGTATTCGTTTAAAAGAGAGCTAGAACATGATTTAAAAAACTGAAAAGATATAAATTCTATACTACTGCAGATGGGCAGGAATTTTTTCAAAGCCATCCTGAAGCAGCAAGATATAACTCATTTGCATTTGTATTTTTCCAATGAATGTGCTTTTTCTTATAATTAGAGCTTGACCATCGCTCTGAAAAGAATATTTCAGCCCTGTCCCTCACTCTCATCTTTGCATGTGTGTCAAGGTTGGCCCTGGAAGTCCTGTGTAGTAGTTGCTACTTGTCATTGTCTCACTTGTACCCAGTAAAAAAAAATGCAGCATTGAAGACTGACACATTCAGCCATGCTATTGGCACCCAAACTCAGAGCACGGCTGTACTTCAGGTCAGAATTGTATAGGTGATGCTAAATGCAAGCTATGGTGCAAGCTTTTCCCAGATCTGATGGACTGATTCTTTGTAACTTTTTTTTTTTTTTTTTTTTTTGAGACAGACTGTTGCTCTGTCGCCCAGGCTGGAGTGCAGTGGCGCCATCTCGGCTCGCTGCAAGCTCCGCCTCCCGGGTTCACGCCATTCTCCTGCTTCAGGCTTCCCAGTAGCTGGGACTACAGGCGCCTGCCACCGCGCCCGGCTAATTTTTTGTATTTTTAGTAGAGACGGGGTTTCACCGTGTTAGTCAGGATGGTCTCGAGCTCCTGACGTCGTGATCCGCCCACCTCGGCCTCCCAAAGTGCTGGGATTATAGACTTCAGCCACTGCGCCCGGCCTGTAACTATTTTTAATGGATGCTGTCAGGGATATGAAGTATTTCTATGGGCTCCTCTATGAGCTTTTTAAGTTACAATGATAAAGCTAAGGAAAAAATTACAAAAGAACTTTGTAGGCAATGGAATCATGGAAGCCAGTATAACAATCCTCTATAATTCAGAGCATTCATTTTAAACTTATGCCTAAAATAAGAAATGAAAAAGGGCTATTGTTAGACCGACAAGTTCATTAATATCATGAAGTCATGAAATTTTAGAGCAGGAGGAAAATTTAGGATCACTTTTTAATATCTTGAGTTTTACAGCTGAAGCCCAGGGAGGTTCTTTAATTTGCCTAAGGTCATAAAGTCAGTCAGTGGCAGGACCTGATGTAGAAGCTGGGTCTTCTGAACCTCTACCCACTACCCCAACGGGCAGTTTCTAAGTCAAGGTTTATTAACTCTGGAGTTGGACGTGAAGAGGCACGTTGGAGAATGTTGTCCAAGAGGCTCAGTGTCAAGTCTAGTTAGATTAAATATGGAATCCAGTAACAGGAGACCCTAATGAGAACACTGCACAGTGAAATGAGGAACGAGCTACTAAGATGGGCAGAATGGTGCAATGAAAACACTACTGGACTAAAAAGACAGGAGTTGAGGGAGAGAAGAAAGCAGAAAAACTAAAAGGCCAACATTCATTGAGCACTTAGTATGTACTGGGCACTGTCCTGGATACTTAGAGGTACTTTATTTCATTTAATCTTACAAAACCTTCCAATAAGGATAATATTATTAATATTATTTATAATTTTACAAATGAGAAGAAAATGGGAATTTCCTAAGGCACACAGATACAGTCTGGATTCAGCAGAATGAGAATTAAAAAAAGAAAAACAGATCTGTCTGACTTCAAAGACCATACTTTTTTTCATAACTTGTTGTACTGTTGTGCATATAAAATGAAATAATATGCTGTGTACAATGTTGAAAACAAAGCACATTGCAGGTGATAGGAAGTTTAATGAATGACGGGAACACTCTTGGAATAAAGTCAGGGCTGCATAGTTCTTAGTGGCAGTGTGACCTTAGTTAAGTCAGCTTGTTTCTAGGAATCCACTTTTCTCATTGATAGCATGACAGTTTTTTCCTTCCTCTTGTTACAAGATTTTTTTGTGATGGTCAATTTTTTTAAAATGCTTGAAGTATGATGTTTTTGCATGTCAAAAGTACATAATATGGATAGAAGAAAATTAATTTAGTTGAAAAATGTTTCAGTTTTTCTTTGAATTACAATTGATCATTCAGACCTTTGGTTTTAACTAAGAAAAACTATAGTAATATGACGGTATATAAAGAATTTGGAGTAGGAGAAACAATGTAGCCATAACCTACAAATAGAGGCATACTCTAAGGCAGTGATTCTCACTGTTATCTGATGATAAGAATCACTGGGGGCAGGGCACAGTGGCTCACGCCTCTAATCCCAGCACTTTGGGAGGCCGAGGCGGGTGGATCACCTGAGGTCAGGAGTTCAAGACCAGCCTGATCAACATGGAGAAACCCCATCTCTACTAAAAATACAAAATTAGCCGGGCGTGGTGGCATATGCCTATAATTCCAGCTACTCCGGAGGCTGAGGCAGGAGAATAGTTTGAACCCTGGAGGCGGAGGTTGGGGTGTGCTGAGATTGCGCCATTGCACTCCAGCCTGAGCAACAAGAGCGAAACTCCGTCTCTCACACGCACACAAAATAATCACCGGAACCTTTACAGAGATGTGAGTTCTCTGGATCAGAAGAGCTCCAGAAGTTTCTTGTTTAGTAAGTGGGTAATAGTGCCTGGGATATATGTTTTTTTAAATCATTACAGATGATTCTTGCATAGTTACCTGCATTAGAAGCACCTGGGTTCTGCTTAAAAATGCAGATTCTTGGGTCTTCCTCTTACATCTAGTAGTATGAGAATCACTAGGGGATTCTGCCTGGAAATATGAGTTTAAAATTAGACTGTGATTTCTCGGTTCTCATGTAACTCTGGTAATAAGTGAATGTTTGCTGTTGCTTTGATCAGATGGCTGTACATGATAGAACTGCAAGAAAATTCTAAACTGCTAGATGATAGTCTCAGTTTATTGCATTTGAAGATGTTTGGGGAATTGTTCAGAATTTTGAATTTCTCCTATAAAACTATATCACTACTGTTGTGTATTTGTGGAAAGCTGAAAAATAAAACTAAATATATTCTTGATACATTTTTCTCTAATTTTTATGTGTGTGTATATATGTATGTATATACATATATGTATGCTGAAAACGATATTTATATCCGAGAGATTACCATTTGTTCAACCTTTGTTTGATTTCAGTAGCTGAGTACATTCATTTGGCAAGTCGAATAAGGTCTAAAGCAGAGAAACAGCAGGAAATCAGGGAGGTACATATATCTCAGTTTTATAACAAAATAAATTTACACACAAAAATGTGTCTAGAAAAAAGATAAGTAGTTGTTTATAATCCCTTCCTGTGCCTTCTAAAGAGGGTGAATGCCAAGAAAGATCTTTTGTTTTAATGAATAGGGTGGTGGGTGTAGATGCAAATTGGAGAAGCTCAGGAACCTAGTTGAGTATTCCTGCCTATGCAGAAGGTTGAGAAGACTTGTTATGGGGAAAGAAAGAGGGAGGACATAGAGATGACAGCTGCCACAGCCAAGAGAAATTGTAACAGAGAGGATTTTCAAAACAATTTTGCTGTATTGTACATAATGTTACATCTTACATCCAGCTTCAGCTTCCCAATAAATTTTCAGTTAATATTAAATATATATGTGTGTGTATATATATATATATACACACACACACACACATATATATGTATTTTTTTCTCCCTTTCTTTTGGCATTTGATGGCCAGGTCAATCCTCCTCTTTACATGCCAGATGGGTTTCTGGGCAAGAGCCAGGGGAAGGAAAAGGTCATGGAGGCCAAGGTACATTATTTTTCTTAATAATTTCAACTTTTATTTTAGATTCAGGAGGTACTTGTGCAGGTTTGTTACATGAGTATATTGTGTGATGCTGATGTTGATGAATGATCCTATGAATGATCATAGGATGATGATCCTATCACCTATGGTGTGCATCATCCTATCACCTAGGTAGTGAGCATAGTACCCAATAAGTAGTTTTTCAGTTTTTCAGCCCTTGTCCCTTCCCTTCCCTTCCCTCTCTAGTAATCCCCAGTATCTCTTGTTGCCATCGTTATGTCTATATGTACCCAATGTTTAGCTCCCACTTATAAGTGAGAACATGCAGGATTTGGTTTTCTGTTCCTATGTTAATTTACTTAGGATGACGGCCTTCAGATGAATCTATGTTGCTGCAAAGGACATGATTGTGTTCTTTTTCATGGCTGTGTAATATTCCAGGGTGTACATGCATCACATTTTCTTTATCCAATCCACTGCTGTTGGGCCCTTAGATTTATTCCATATCTTTTGCTGTTGTTGAATAGCTCTGTGATACACATGTGAGTGCACATGTCTTTTTGGTGATGGAATGGTTTATTTTTTATTGGATATATACCCAGTGATACGATTGCTGAGTTGAATGGTAGTTCTGTTTAAGTTCCTTGAGAAATCTCCAAACTGCTTTCCAAAGGGGCTGAACTAATTTACATTCCTACCATCAGTACATAAACATTCCCTTTTCTCTGCAGCCTCATCAGCATCTGTTATTTATTTTTATAATAGCCATTCTGACAGGTGTGAGATGGTATCTCATTGTGGTTTTGATTTGAATTTCTCTGATGATTAGTGATGATGAGCATTTTTTCATATGCTTGTTGGCTCCTTGTATGTCTTTTGTTTTTGAGAAGTGTCTGTTCATGTTCTTTTGCCCACTTTTAGATGAGATTATATGTGTTTTGCTTGTTGGGTTGTTTAATTAAGTATATTACAGATTCTGGATATTAGACCTCTGTTGGATGCATAGTTTGCAGATATTTTCTCCAATACTGTGAGCTGTCTGTTTACTCTGCTTTTTATTTTGCTGTACAAAAGCTCTTTATTTAATTAGGTCTCACTTGTCAATTTTTGGCTTTGTTGCAGTTGCTTTGGAGGACTTAGTCATAAGTTCTTTGCCAATCCTGTTATCTACAATGTTATTTTCTAGGTTTTCTTTTATGATTTTTATAGCTTGAGATTTTACTTTTAAATCTTTAATCCCATCTTGAGTTAGTTTTTCTATATGGTGAAAAGTAGGGGGACAGTTTCATTCTTCTGCATATGACTATCCAGTTATCTCAGCACCATTTGTTAAATATGGAGTTCTTTCCTTATTGCTTATTTTTGTTGACTTTGTCAAAGGTCAAATGGCTGTAGGTGTGCAGCTTGTTTCTGGGTTCACTTTTCAGATCTATTATTCTATCCATCTGTTTTTGTACCAATATCATGCTGTTTTGATTACTGTAGCCATGTAGTGTAGTTTGAAGTCAGGTAGTGTGATGCCTCTGGCTTTGTTCTTTTTGCTTAGCATTGCTTTGGCTATTCAGGCTCTCTTTTGGTTCAGTATGAATTTTAGAATAATTTTTTATAATTCTGTGAAAAAAGACATTGATAGTTTGAAGGAATAGTGTTGAATCTGCCGATTACTTTGAGCAGTATGAACTTTTTAATGACATTAATTCTTCCAGTCTATGACCATGGAATGTTTTTCCGTTTGTGTCATCTCTGATTTTTTTCAGCAGTGTTTTGTAGTTCTCCTTGTAGAGATATTTCATATCCTTAGTTGGTTGTATTCCTAGGTACTTTTTTGTGTGGGTGGGTATTGTAAGATTGTGTTCTTCATTTGGCTCTCAGCTTGAACCTTATTGGTGTGTAGAAATGGTACTGATTTTTATATGCTGATTTTGTGTCCTGAAACTTTACTAAAGTTGTTTATCTGGTCTAGGAGCCTTTGGCAGAGGCTTTAGGGTTTTCTAGGCATAAAATCATATTGTCTGCAAACAGAGATAGTTTGACTTGCTCTTTTCCTATTGATGCGTTTTATTCTTTCTCTTGCCTGATTGGTCTGGCTAGGACTTTCAATACTATGTTGAATAGGGTTGGTAACAGCATCCTTGTCTTGTTCCAGTTCTCATGGGGAATACTTCCAGCTTTTGCCCAGTCAGAATGATGTTGACTGTAGATTTTTTATAGATGACTCTTATTTTTTTGATGTATGTTCCTTCAAGGGCTTGTTTGTTGAGGGTTTTATAATGAAGAGAGGTTGGATTTTATCAAAAGGCTTTTATACTTCTATTAAGATGATCATACGGTTTTGGTTTTTAATTCTGGTTTTGTGGTGAATCACATTTATTTAGTTTTGTGTGTTGAACCACCTGGCATCTCAGGAATAAAGCCTGCTTGATCATGGTGACTTAACTTTTTGATATGCTGCTGGATTTCATTTGGCAGTTTTTTTGCTTTTTTTGAGGATTTTTGTGTCTATGTTTATAAGGGATATTGGCCTGTAGTTTCTTCTTCTTCTTTTTTTTTTTTTTAAGACAAATTCTCACTCTGTCACCAAGGTTGGAGTGCAGTGGCGCAATCTCAGCTCACTGCAACCTCTGCCCCTTGGTTCAAGGGATTCTCCTGCCTCAGCCTCCTGAGTAGCTGGGACTACAGGCTAGTTTTCTTTATACATTGTGCCTTTATCAGTTTATGGTATCAGGGTGATACTAGCTTCATAGAATGAGTTAGGCAAGAGCCCATCCTCCTCCATTTTTTGAAATAGTTTCAATAGAATTAGTACCAGCTCTTCTCTGTACATGTAGTAAAATTCAGCTGTGAATCCATCTGATCCAGAGCTTTTTTGGTATCTAGGTTTTTTTGACTAATTCAATTTTGTAACTCGGTATTGGTATGTTCAATGTTTCAATTTCTTCCTGATTCAATGTCGGGGCTTGTGTGTTTCCAGGAATTTATCCATTTCTTCTAGAGTTTCTAGTTTGTGTGCATAGAGGTGTTCATAATATTCTCTGAGAATCTTTTGTGTTTCTATGGGATTGGTTGTAATATCACCTTTGTTGTTTCAAATTGCACTTTTTTGGATCTTCTCTTTTTTTGTTAATCTAGCTAGCAGTCTATCTGTCTTGTTTCCTCTTTCAGAGAGCCAACTTTTGGGTTCATTGATGCTTTGTATGGATTTTGGGGTCTGAATTTTCATTCAATTCTGCTCTTATTTTAATAATTTCTTTTCTTCTGCTAGCTGTGGAGTTAGTTTATTCTTATTTTTCTAGTTCCTCTAGATGTGATACTAAATTGTAAATTTGAGATCTTCCTGACTTCTTGATGTAGATGTTTAGAGCTATAAATTTTCCTGTCAACACTGTTTTTGCTTCATCCAAGAGATTTTGCTATGTTGTGTTGTCTGTTCGTTTCTTTCAAAGAATTTTTTAATTTCTGCCTTAAATTCATTGTTTACCCAAAAATTGTTCAGAAAAAAGTAGTTTAATTTCCAAGTAATTGTGTGGTTTTCAGATACCTTCTTGGTTTTGATTTTATTTGTATTCCACTGTGGTCAGAGCATATGGTGGGTATGATTTCTATTTTTTCTAGTCTGTTGAGACTTGCTTTATGGCTGAGCACTATTGTGTGGTGGGCTAAGGCTTTTCATAGATATAGGAGTACTTGTATTACTAATCTGGGTGCTCCAATGTTGGGTGCACATATACTTAGGATTATTAAGTCTTCTTGTTGAATTGAACCTTTCATCATTATATAATGTCCTTCTTTTTCCTATTTTATTATTGCTGGCTTAAAGTCTGTTTTATCTGATATAAAAATAGCAATGATATAAAAATAGCAACCCCTGTTCTTTTTTGTTTTCCATTTTCATGATAGATCTTTCTTTCTCCAGTTCTTTACTTTGAGCCTGTAAGTGTCATTTTTCCTGTGAGAGGGGTCTCTGGAAGACAGGAGACAGATGGGTGTTACATTTTTATCCAGTTTACCACTCTCTATGTCTTCTTAGTGAAGCATTTAGACTATTTTCACTCAAGGTTAATATTGTCATGTGTGGTTTTAATCCTGTGGTGAAGTTATTAGCTGGTTGCTTTGTAGTTCCTGTTATGTAATTGCTCTATAGGGTCTGTGAACTATGGACTTACATGTATTTTTGTGGTAGCAGGTATTGTTATTTTGTTTCCATTTTTAAAATTCCCTTAAGGACCTCTTTTAAGCCTGTTCTAATGGAGATACATTCTCTTAGCGTTTTTTTTTTTGTTTTTTTTTTTTTTTGTGGGTGGTGTCTGGAAAACATTGTATTTCTCCTTTGCTTATAAAGCTTAGTTTGATGGGATATGGAATTCTTGGTTTAAATTTCTTTCCCTTTAAGGATGCTGAAAATAGGCCCCCAATCTCTTTTGGCTTGTAATATTTCAGCTGAGACATATGCTTTTAAACTGATGGGATTCCATTTGTGCATGGTCTGAACTTTTTCTCTAGCTGCCTTTAAGATTTTTTCCTTAGCATTGTCCTTGGGCGTTTGATGACTATATGCCTTGGTGATGTTCTTTTTGTATGGTATCTCACAGGTGTTCTCTGGATTTCTTGTTCCTGGGTGTCTACCTCTTTAAAAATACTAGGGACACTCTTTGTACTATTGTTTCAAATATGTTTTCCAGACTGTTTACTTTTTATCCTCCTCTCTCAGGAATGCCAGTAATTTATAAATTTGTTTGCTTTACATAATCCCATATTTTTCAGACTTTGTTCATTAAAATTTTTTTTCTTTATTTTAGTCTGATTTGATTAATTCAAAAGACTAGTCTTCTAGCTCTGTAATTCTTTTTTCTGTTTGGTGTAGTATATTGATAAAACCTTCAATTGTATTTTGAAATTCTTTAATTGAATTTTTCAATCCTGGAAGCTCTGACTGATTTTCTTTAAAGATGTTTATCTCCTTCTTCATTTCCTGGATTTCTTTTTCTTTTTTTTTTTTTGGCTTTCCTCCTTGTCTTGAATCTTGTTGAGCCTCCTTGCAATCCAAGCTTTGCATTCTTAATCCGTCATTTCTGAGTGTTTGTTTTAGTCAGGGACCATTGCTGGAGATCTAGTGTGATCCTTTGGTGGAGTCACAATATTCAGATTTTTCATGGTATGAGAAAAGTTGCACTGGTTGTTTCTCATCTGGAGACACTGGCACTTCTAATTTTTGTAATTATTAATATTTTCATGTGAATAGGATTTTCCCCTTTCTTTCCATATATATATATATATATATATATATATATATATATATATATATATATATATATATATTCAATTGTTCTTTGTTTTTCTCCCTAGTGGGTGTAACTGTAAAGAATGTTGGCTAGGGTCTTTTGGCTTTGCTTCATTTTTTTGTTTTTGTTTTTGTTTTTGAGACAAAGTTTCACACTTGTTGCCCAGGCTGGAGTGCAAATGGTGCAATCTCAGCTTACTGCAACCTCTGCCTCCAGGGTTCAAGCAATCCTCCTGCCTCAGCCTCCCAAGTAGGTGGGATTACAGGTGCCTGCCACTACACCTGACTAATTTTTTGTATTTTTAGTAGAGACAGGATTTCACCATGTTGGCCAGGCTGGTCTCGAACTCCTGACCTCTGGTGATCCACCAGCCTGGCCTTGGCTTTGCTTCTATAGCCCTATGCACTTCTGTCAGCTGGTTTTATGTTGGACTGTGTGGTTCTACCTACAGGCCAGTAGATGGCACTTATGGGTAAAAGTCAGCTCTGGCCAACGTGAATGGGTATATATTTCAACCTTGTTTACTGGGAGGTCTCTGTTGCTGCAGGCAATGGGCTGAACTGTTTAGTGCACAGTGGTCTTAGCTCCCTACTCACCACCACATGAGGGAACCAAGAGAGTAGGGCCTGGACTGGGCAGGCTCACTTACAGCCACTCAATGGCAGGTACTAGCACCAGCACCTAATGCGTGGCCACCTAGCGCCCAGAGGTATGTCTAGGCATGGAGCTTGGTAACCTGCTTGGCCCTAAGTTCTCTGCATGGGGAGGGGTGACTGCCCGAACTCCTAATCCAGTAGAGTGGATGCGCCTGGAGATCTTCCTGGGCATGGAGCATAGGGGGCCGCACTGCACCACAGTCTCTCCACAGGAAGTGTGGGGCAACTCAGGCCACTGACCCAAGCAAGGGGGTACTTCAGATGCCTGGAGATATGCCTAAGCATGGAGTGGAGAGGGTCCTGTTACACCACAATCTGTGCACAGGAAGGGTGGGAGACTCAGGCTGCTGGTCCATGATAGGAAGTGCTCTGATTGTCTGGAGATCCGCCTGCATGCATGGAACAGAAGAGGCCCTGCTACACTCTAATCTATGTACGTGAAGGTGAGATGGCTCAGGCTACTAGTCCAGGAGAGTAGGTGCTCTGAATACCTGGAGCTCTGCCTGGATGTGTAGCAGAGAGGGCCCTGCTACACCCTAATCTATCCACAGGAAAGGTAGGGTGGCTAAGGTTGCTGATCCAGGCAACAGGGTGCTCCATCTGCATGGAGATTTGCCTGGGCATGAAGTGGAAAGAATCCTGCTACAAGCCAATTTATGCACAGGAAAGGTGGGGTGGCTCAGGCTGGTAATCCAGAAGAGCAGGTGTTCTGAATGGCCAGAAATCTGCCAGGGTGTGGAGTAGAGAGGACCCCACTGCATCCCAGTCTATGCACAGGAAGGATGGGGCAGCTCAGGCTACTGATCCAGAGAGTGGGTGCTCTGACTGCCTAGGCATGGAGCAGAGAGGTCCCTGCTGCACCACAATCTAGGCACAGGGAGGGTGGGATGACTCAGGATGCAAATTCATGTAAGTGGGTGCTCCGAATGCCTGGAAATCTGCCTAGGCATGGAGCAGAGAGTGTCCCCTGCACCATGATCTCAGGTGAGCAGGATGGAGCTCCCAGCAAGGTCACACACAGGCCAGTTCCAGGTCGCCAAGCTAGGCCTGGTTACAAGTCTCATTGCTCAAGAGAAACTGTCGCTGTAGCAGCTCCCCTCTCACCCTGGAACTACACAGGGGGAGCACAATTCCAGCACCTACAACTGGGGCACTGTCCACACGCACCATTCAGTTCTGGCTATGGAGGCCCCTACTCAGCACCAGAGCAAGCTCTGCAATCTCTGATCCAAGACTATAATGCCTGCATGGCCACGCTGCTGGGTTGTCAAAGAATTGCTGACTTTGTATGCACCTGGATTAAAAATGGCATCCTGCTCTCCATCCTGAGTCTGGGAAAATGCCTGCAGGAATTCCTGATATCTTTTCCTCTCAATGTCCCCAAGCATCACCCCAAGTTAGTCCCAAGGCTTGGGAGAAACAAAATGCTCTTTCTTGTCCTGGGTTGCATGGATCCCCATTGGAAAAGTGACTCACAGAGGGAGGCTCTCTGCCCACCCCCTGTTCTGGGTCTTCACTCACTTTTATTTACCAAATGCCTTCCCAGGGGCTGCTTGCCCACCTTCTCCTCCCTGGGGTCTGGGACGTCCTTCACTGTCTTAATGGGTTCCCGTTTTCCTTTTTGAATTAAAATTCATGCATTTGAATTAAAATGTATGATTTTGCTGTTTCCAAGTGGCTAAGACACACTGCAAGCTTCTAATCTGCTGTCTTGGAAGAAAAATAATGCATTTTCTGATGACATAAATACAAAAGTGCTAAATACATGTATTAAATGAGTGTAGAAATAAGATCTGGTGGCTGCATTCACTTTACCTTCTGACTACCAGTTAATTCAATATTTAAAATTCATTCTTCTTTGGCTTTCATAAAATTACCTATTTTTTTTCTTGGCTCAAAACCTAACTATATGTCTCTTTCTTTCCAGTCCAGTTTGTCAAATTTCCTTCCTCTAGCTGTCCATTATACATACTCTGTGATTCTGCCCTGTGTTTCCTTATCTTCTCATCCAAGTTATTTTTTAAGGCAGTTCTGTTCACTGCCGTGGCCTAACAGCCTCCCAATAGGCTAGTCTTTCTCAAATCTCCCTCAAGCCCTAAGACTTCTGCTGAATTTCGGACCTGGATATCTAACTGGCAACCAGCTCTATCCACCTGGGTGTTTACATGGGCATCTCTGGTTCATCATGTCTAAAACCAAGCTATCATCAACCCTTCAAACAGTTATCTATCCAGTCACTCACACCAAAAAACCTTTTAAAAATCCAAGATTTCTCTTTCCTACTTATCTTCCAGTCAGTCATCATACCTATATATTCTTCTTGCCAAATATCTTTTGAATCTGCTCCTCCTTTAGACTCTTATCACCTATACCTTACAGTTCATGTTACCATCAACTTTCGCCTATATTAGTACAAAGCCCTTTCTCTTCTTTTGGTCTTACTCCATTATTCCAAAGTAATCTTTTTAACACCAAAATCTGATCTTCAAAATTCTTTAAATAATAATTCATTTGCATGTCATCTATACAAGGCCTTTTATCGTCTAGCTCATGCCTAGCTTCTGACCTTCTCTTCCTGGTCATTATCACCACCTTCCCTCTCCTACCCCCACCTCTTGCATTTTATACTCTATTAAATTTTGAAATACTTGTTGATTACCGAGTTCTGCCTTTTTAAAATAGTGCAGACCTTTGCATGTGCAATACAAGGGCATCTCCCCAGTGTGCATGCTTCACTGCCCTCAGCCATCCAACCCTCAACTTATATGCTGTCCTCTCTGTGAAGTCTCATCTGCCTCTCTCAGCTAAACTTTGGTGCTTCTTTTATTATTTGTTCATGGCAATTTTTAGATATTTCAATTAGAGTTATTTTACTGTTCCATTTAAATTTGTTTGGATGTATTTAATTGTTTTACTAAAAAGTTGTAAGAATTGCCTAGAATAGTTCATGTCAGACACAGAGAATATTCAACAGATGTTGGCTGAATTTAGACCAGCACCTAAACTAGTTCCTTTCAGGTCATTGGGACTCAATATTCACATTTTAAAGGAAAGATTTTAGAGTACTGTCAACTGGGAGCAATTTTATTTTTTCATTTCTTTAGAATTTCGGATCAATGTACTTGTATGAGCTATTTTTAAGATAAATTTTCTGTGTGATAATTGTATTTGAATTGATCAGAAACTGAAAGATTTGTTTTACAGGGATTATTTAAAGCCTGTTGACATTAGACAATTCCTGCATTAAATTTACTGTAGGCTGTAGGAGTGTTTATGATGTAATTCACTTTTCATAGTATTTTACAAAGCACAATCATCATAGACCCAGAGTAGATTGTTTGTACTGACTCTTTTATACATCTCTGAGCCCAGCTTTTCTTCTGGTAACTCTTTTAGTTGAAATGGGTATCCTCTATGTGTGCCATTGGCATATCTATCTCCTAGAGACAGCTGCAAAGAGTAGCAAAATTGGGAAGTATGATTGTTCTTCCGTGTATTATGAAGCAAGCAAGGAAAATTCTGAATGCAAAGTCACCAGGAAGAGATTCTGAACGTGGCATACCCCATGTTGTCTTTCCTAATCCCTAGAAGAAGGAAAAGAGGTAAACATATTATGATAAAATCTGGATTCATTTTGCTACTGCCGACAGGGATGAATCTGGTGACTCCCACCCAGAGGTGCTTCCTTGAGAATGGAGAGATGGAGAATTGCAATCACAGACTTTCACATTAGGAGTAAAAACTTATATTATGATGGGTGAAAAAACTATGCCTAACGAAGTACAACTTTAAGAGCTCATAAATCTTAAGCTCAGTCATAGATTATTAATTTAGAAAAATAACAACTATGTATTCTCAACTGCAAACTACTCAATATTAATAACATTAGTGTGTGTTGTATATCCAGATACAGAATCACTAAAGGTTTCAAGCTTAGTGGCAAATGTATCTTTAAATATGTATTTACTATGCTCTCTGTAATAAAATGAAAATCATGTTTATTTGATGGAAAGAGAATGATAGTTTGTAGGCTTTCACAATAAAATGAGAAAACTTGAAACAGGGATTCTCATAAAATCAGATTTTTTTCTAAACTGGGAAGTTCTCTAGCCATAATGACCCGGGTAGAGATAGGAGGAAGAGAATGAAGTATAACAAGGGCGTAATTTCATTTGAATAAAAGGAATTGGCGACTTATGTCAGAGAAGCTATGTTAGAGATATCTAACTGCCAACCAGCTCTGTCCATGGATATTTACCCAGATGTTGTTACTTCATAGCATGGCTCGGGTATTAGTTCTCCCTGCATCTGCATGGTGAGTAGCTCTGAGACATATTCTTTTGACCTCTAGGATTCCTTAGGTCATAAAGTGTGTATTTTCTGACCTAATGAGGCAAAAATGTAAATGAATGATAGAACATCTTTTTAAAATTGATTCCCAGAGATCTAGAGTGTTTATACACCCTCTCTGTTTTCTTCTCAGAGTTGCAGAAAGCTTCATTTCACTACTAAAAGGTTTCCTGATTCCCTTATCTATCAGTAAGAGTAAGCCCAATTCTAAAAAGTGTTTTTAGAAAATTACTTTCATCTCTGCATGGCCTGGAATTTGCTTGAGGACACCATGAATAGTAGGTCATCACCACTACATTTCAGGAAAGAGAGCCAATGTAAATATTTTTGACACGTCTTTGAGATATGATTTAAAACTGTGCTATAAAAAGGAACTTGCAAATCTAATTAATATTTAATTTTAGTCTCACGATGCAAAGTAACCTACATGGACATTTTAATGCCAAAATGCCAGATAGGTTGTAAGAATATACTGTACACTCCCACCAATAGTGACTGGAAATACCTGGTATAGTAGGCAGAATAATGTGCTCCCCGCTGGCCGGCCCCCCACCAAAAAAGATACTCATACCCTACTCCCAGGATCCTGCAAATATGTTAAGTTGCATGGCAAAAGGAAATTAAGGTTATACTAGAATTAGGTTTGCTAATCAGCTGACTTTAAAATGGGAGATTTCCTTAAATTTCCTTATCCAGGAGGGCCCAATATAATCACAGGAGTCTTTAAAAGAGGAAGAGGGAAGCAGAAGAGAACCAGAGAGATAGCACTGTGAGAAGGACTTGGCCCTACATTGCTGGCTTTAAAGGTAGGGGTGAAGGCCATAAGCCAGAGACTGTAGGTGACCTCTACAATCAATAAAAGGCAAAGAAACACATTCTTCCTTAGAGCCTCCAGAAGGAACACAGCCCTGTCAACAACTTGATTTTAGACTAGTGAGACCCATTTTGAACTTTTGTCCTCTAGATCTTTAAAATAATAAAGTTCTGTTGTTTTCAGGCACTAAGTTTGTGGTACTTTGTTACAGCAGGAATAGGAAGCTAATACACTTCATTTTCTCCACATCTTTCCCAACACTGAGTGTTAACTGATTTTTTAAATCTTTTGCTAGCCAATAGTCAAACATACCCTATTGCTCTTTTTTTATTATTATTAGTTAGATGGATCTTATTTCCTCTATTAGATGCTTGATGAATATTCATATTGTTTTATGAACATCCAGCTCATGGGCTCATCCTATTTCTTTATTGAGGTTTTAGGGTTTCTCTTACCCATTTGACCATTTAGTATCACTTTTGCTGTTGGTACCTGCTAAAACATTAAGAAAATAACTTATTGTTTTATCAGGAATTTATGATGAATTTTATAGAGCACCTTTTTACATTCTAGGTAATTTCATGTGCTTTCTTTAAGTATGTTTTCTACTTTTAACTATTAATGTAACAAACTTTAAGAATAGATTTGTTACCTTATCCCAAACTTACATTACTAGGGTATGTCCCACTTTGTGGTACTGCATTATTCTTTTAAGATACTTCTGAATCCAGTTTTGCATCTATATTTATAAATGAGGTGTGTGTATTCTTTTTTCCTGCAATTTTTTAAATCATGGTTATGTTAGTCTTATAAATAAGCTGAAGCCCTTCTGTCTTTTGCTGTGCTCTAGAACCATTTACATATATAGGAGCTATTTGTGGTATACTCTATTTTTTTCCTGCCTCATTACTGATCCTCTTTCTTCACCTCATTTTGACATCATTTCAATAATTTTAATGGTATTTAGAGAGAAAAGAGAAGTAAATATAGTATCTCAAACTGTTATTTTGAGGTAGAACCTGCCCCATCTTTTGAAATCAGAAAGCTTTTGCATTCTTGAGCCATTCTCATATAATTATGGAAGGAAAAGGAGGTGAGACATACGAAAGGATTGCTTTGGAGAGTTGTTGGCAAGGTGACTTCTGCTTGCCTGTAATTTCATTAATTTCTTTTCTTTCCCCTTCTTTTCCTATGATGATGCTATTATTAGTACTATTTTCACCATCATCAGTATCATTACTATGCTCTATAACATATTAGAGCCTGTTTACACTGCACTAAATTATAAATAGTTAATCATTTATACTGTAAACTTGGGCTGTATTAACAGAAGTGTCCAGGGTAAGGGAAATGATAACTTCATGTTACTTTTTCATGGTCAGAATATTTCAGCAGAATTATGTTGAGTTCAGGGTACTACATTAAAAATGTGTTGACATTTTAAGTAACAAAAACATTACAGGTTCTTTGGGAAAAAAAATTGAAAGACTAAATAGTAAAAAGGAAACAAAAATGACCCTGATACAACCTTATGGATAAATCCATCATTCTAGGCTTCAATCTGTGCACATAATTCATATATATTTTTACAAAAATAGAATTATCTTCTATGTTACTGTTTTGCAAACCTGCTTTTTCAGGTCACAATATGTTGCTAACATTTCTCATGTCATTAACTATTCTTTCCCAAGATCATTTTAATGAATGCATTGTAATTTTATCTGTAACTGTATTAACAGATTCTCTATTGTTAAATATTTGTTTCCATTTTATTACTATTTATGGTGCAGCAATGAACAAGATATGGTGATTATTTTCTTGAGATAAATTCCTGGAAGTGGAATTGTTGGTTGAACATTATGACTTATAATAAGCTAAGCCAAATTTTTCTCTAGTGGTTATTTCATCTCTCATTCCATAGTAAGAGTAAAAAGGCAACCATTCCTTAAACCAACAAAGAGGACTGTATTTATATTAGTAGTTTCCAATTTGATTGACAAAAAAGAATATTTCATTTTGACATGCATTTCTTTAATTACATGTGTCCATGATCTCTAGTTCAATGATTCTTTTAAAATTTGGATTTTGTTTAGATTTTTAGCAAGGTAATATAGAACTGTATATTGTACAACCACCTCAGGGGACCTGAGATTTAAAAGCTTTAAACAAACAAGCCCCTTCATCTTTCTACAGTGAAAACTATGAATATCCACACTAAGTGGGGGCAGACATCGGCCATTCATATTCTCCCTTATTATCAGGTTTTGCCATCAGGTCCAGTTCAGTTTTGCTGCTGAATGAATGATGAAAAATCTTTATTTTCAGAGCTTTTCTATTTCAAAATTGAGGACAAGGGACGAAAGATGTGCGGTGGAGATATTTTTTTCTCAACTATTTATATTTATATTATTTATTATATTATTTATATTATATTATAGCTATTTATATTATTTATAGCTATTTATATTTATTCTTTTTGTGAATTGGTTGTTCACATCCTTTACATAATTTTATCTTAGGATCGTTAATATTTTTCTCATTGTCTTGTAATAGCTCCTTGCACATTAAAGAAATTACCCCTTTTCCTGTTATATATGTTACACATATTTGTTCTGAGTTTTATTTGTTGAGATTGTTTACAACAGTTGTTTTCAAGATTGAATCTACCCAAGAACCACCTGATATGTGTGTGTGTATGTCTGTATGTGGTGTGGAGTGGGTGTGTCCATGTGTGTATACAAATTCTTGAACACTGCTCATAGAAAATTTTATATAAAACATATAAAAAAGGTCAGGATAGAACTCTGGCATGTGAAGGCTGGGTGCAGTGGCTCACACCTATAATTCCAGCACTCTGGGTGTCCAAGGGGGGCAGATCCACTTGGGGTCAGGGATTCAAGACCAGCCTAGCCAACATGGTGAAACCCCATCTCTACCAAAAAATACAAAAATTAGCCGAGTGTGGTGGCGTGCGCCTGGAATCCCAGCTCCTCCAGAGGCTGAGGTGGGAGAATTGCTTGAACCTGGGAGGCAGAGGTTGCAGTGAGCCAAAATCCTGCCACACTGCACTCCAGCAGCCAGGGCAACAGAGTGAGACCCTGGTTTTGTTTTTGTTTTTGTTTTTTGTTTTTTATTTGAAAAAAAGAACCCTGGCTTCTGAATGTTAGAAAGCCCAAATATGTTATTAATGCAGAAATCCATATTTTAATTTATGAGAGGGTGTGTTCAACATACAGTTGTTTTAAATGTATCAATCTTTTTCTTTGTGATATCTGCTTTTTATGTTAAGCTGAATGTTCTGTGTTTCAAACGAGACAGTGAAGAACTGGAAAGTGTATCCAGAGGCCAACATCCAGGATCTTGAGAGACCTAGAGAATGATATTAGAGGACTGATGGAGGAAAGGGAGGTGTTTAGCTTGAAGCATAGACTTTCAGTAGGAACATGCTCTCTACCCTCATGTATTTGAAAGACTGTCATATGGAAAAGAGAATGTAGCTATTCTATGTTGCATCAGATCATATGAAGAGCAGTGTGCTGAAATTCAGGGCATCAAATCCATCTTCCGCTGTGAGTTTTCCTTTATAAAACAGCTCTGATCATATCACTCCCCTATTTGGAAAACTTCTGTGGCTTTTGTTGTCTTTAAAACATTCAATGTCCTATGAGGCCCTTTGCAATCCAGGCCTCATTGGGGAACTTCACCACACTATTCACCAAATGTGTCGCCCAAATGAATGGTTCGATGTTTCTTAAAATTCAATAGGTTCACACTGTCCTCCTTTTCAAACTGTAGAGTTTCACAGGCTACCTATATACTGAAGCCTCCTTCTTTCTAGCCTGAGCCGTATGTTAAGCTCTAGTCAAGGCGGAGGCCTTGGAAGTCAGTTTCTCAACAGCCTCTCTGCAGAATGTCACCAATTTGACCTAATACAAAAGATAAGTCATTAAAAAACTTGATAAAGTACTTATATTTGTATATATTTACCTATATTTTTATGTATTTAATATTTATTAGCTATACTGTAGGTACTGGGGCTACAAAGGTAATTAAATACATATCCTCTCTTCTAAGAACCTTAACATCTCAAAAAAACAATGAAAATTCAATAGGAAAGATTAGTGAATATTTAAAAATTGAAGAGGTGATTACAACTCTGTAATTCATATTTCAGCCATTATTGAAATTTGAATGAATTTATGGTACATTCAGGTATAAAACTATCTTTGGTAATACAGTGTTTAGGAGGATAAATAAAAGGAAAAGAATTAAACTTGTTTGAGTTGTGTAGAGGAATAACAGGATTGTGTTTGGAATCGAAATGCATAATTTTTGCCAAGATGATTAAGTAGAAGATGTTTATGATTCCATTGAAAATTTGATTGGTGTTATACAGTATGTTAACTAAAAGACACACTCATTTTTACTTGCTCAGGAATCCTTATAATGTTCATTAAAGTGCCTGCGTGTTTTTGCATAACAAAAGAGAATGTGCATAGTTAACCACCGAACATCTTGGGATAATAAACATTTTATATATTTTAACATCTGTTATATTTATGTTTCATTCTGGCCATTAACGGATAGTTTTAACTTCCATGACTTTTTTTTTCTTATTGTTACATAGAAATATGACGCAGGAGTTCTAGTTTTTCTAATAATCAGTTACTCAGGTGTATTGCGTATTGCATTTAGAGTCAGTCCTTTCAGATATAAGTGTGCTGTGCAGGAAAAGTTCTGAGTCAGTAAGAACTCCAGAATTGCCAAGATCAGAAGCCCCTAATATTTTAATTCCATATCTCCACACTTCCTGAGCTGGCTAGTGAGCTGTCATGGAATGCCCATTAAGGAAAATGCATCCCGCCACATTACATACTGTGACTTAAACATCCAGACCCAGGCCTGAACTTCTGTGACAGATTACAAATGTGTTTTTCTCTATGGAGCAGTGAGCCAGTTAAGTAATTTGTAAATAGTGAATTTGTCAACCAAATGTGGCTTGATGTTATCTCTAGTTGATCAAAAACCCTAGCTTTTTCTCCAGTTGATTAATGACCCTTTTATTCTTTCACTATAGAACATTCTAAGAGTTGATACTAATTGTATTAGTTATGGCTGATTTCCTTTGGAAGTTCTAAAACAGTGCATAACCCTCTAGAATATGAACTCCTTGAAGGCACAGCCGTCATACATATCTTAGTATTGCCACCATTTGGCCAGTGTATTGCAATAAGAGTTTTCATAAATGTGCGCTGACTCAAATTGAATTGAATTAACTTCATTTGCCATGGAAGATAAAAACTATTAAGAATTTCAGCACTGTTAACATTCTCAGTTCTGTGTAGGGGTTGAAGATTTACAGAAACAGTGCATTTTATTCTGCCAGTAAGTAAATAACTCTACAAGAAAACTGCTAGCTTTTATAGTTCCTTCGTTCATCTACTTTTAGAAAATTAGTGTCACGGATCAGCCACAGCAGCAAATTCTAGCCAGACAAAGTGCGTGTTAAAATCACTGATATAATTTATAACTAAAAGATATCTTTGGTTGGAATTTAGATGTTTTCCCCAAATTTAAAATTTTTCAAATCTTTATCTTTTTCTGCCATTTCAATTTGCTTGTTTCTACAGAATTCTAGAATCTTCTTGTAGCAGAAAGATCTTTTCATTACCAGGAAAGTCAGATACCATTCAAAAAAACCAATGTAATGCAGAAAAGAGAGTGTCATAAATAGTTCTTAAATATAGATTTTATCAATAAACAAGTCTCTTGTTACATCAGTGATTCCTGGAATCAGGATGAGATGCTTTAAACGTTTAGGGACCTGATGTAATACCAGAAATAAGACAAGTCTTGGATAGCTCAAGACAAATTATACTTCTCAGAACCCTAACTTCCACAGAGATGCCACATGGGTCACAGAAGGGACAAGCAGAAGCCATGAAGTGAGTAGTGGATGGGAGATGGACTATCCCACCACAACCAGAACACCTTCCATCTTATTGCAGATTCCTATAAAACATCTCTCAGGGTTTCACTGTGTAAAATATTTTGACTGCTACAGCTCTACAACAGTGGCCCAAATGTAATATGAAATTACGTAGGAAGAATGTAAGGGTTCTGAGTAATCACAGTGCAAACATACAGAATAGAGGCTCAGCAGCAATAGGTGTGAAAATATCCTGTTGCACAGTATCAACCAATACCATGATGTGGCTGCACCCCTACACACACACACCAAAACTAATAAGAACTGGAGCTGTAGTAAAAGAAATAAGGAATTTAAAGCAGTGGAGGTGAGCACTAGTCTGAACTGGTCAACTTCACTTAGCCAGAATAGTCTTCAGAAAGATGTACACAAAACTGTAATTCCCATTTGTCTGTACCGTATTTGGTGTTTAACCCAATCTTTCTTCCTGTTGTGATAGTGTTGACATCTATCACAATGGTCTGAATAAAGTCTTCCTTACCATTTTAAAAAGTGTCAGAGTATTGTTTTCTTCAACACAACTACCACCTCACGATGCATCTCCAGAAATTTTTTATCTTGTGACTCTGAAACTCTGTGTCCACTAAACAGTAACTCCCCATTCCTTTCTCCCCTTGTGCCTGAGCAACCACTCTTCCACTTTCTGTCTTTATAAATTTGACTACTCTATGTACCTCGTACAAGAACAATCATATAGCATTTATCCTATTGTGTCTGGCTTATTTCACTTAGCATATGTCTTTAAGGTTTATCTCTGTCATAGCAGGTGTCAGAATTTCCTTTCTTTTTAGGGCTAATTACTATGTCTTTGTATGTATATACCGTATTTTGTTTATCCATTGATCTATCCATGGACACTTGGGTTGCTTCCATCTTTTGTGAATAATGCTGCTATGAACATTTGTATGATGGGCATAGAAATGTATGTTCAAGTTCCTACTTTCAGGGGTTTTTTTGGAAATATACTCAAAAATAGAATTCCTGGATCATCTGGTAATTCTATTTTTAATTTTTTGAGGAAGTGCCGTACCATTTACATTCCCACTGTCAATGCACAAGGGTTCCAATTTCTCCACATCCTCTCCAACACTGTTATTTTCTGGATTTTTCGGGATTGTAGCCATCTTACTGAATGTGAAGTGGTATCTCATTGTGGTTTCGATTGCATTTTTTAATGAGGAACCTTTTTAAAAAAAGTTAACTTTTTTATGTAAGTTAAAATAAAACCTTTATTTCTAAGTTATTTGGGGCTGTTCCTCCTAATAACCCTAGAAGCCTCCTGACTATGCTCTAAGGCAGCTCTGTCCAGTGGAAATACATTGTGAACTACATGTGTAATGGTAAGTTTTCTAGCAGCCACATTAAAAAAGGAACATGTAACATTAATTTTAATAACATCTTTATTTAACCCAGTATATTTAAAATATTATAATTCTACCTGTAATCAATATAAAATTATTGATGAGATATTTTACATTTTTTTCATTCTAAGTTGTTAGTGTGCATTTTATACTTATAGCACATCTCATTTCTACCTGTCCACATTTCAAGTGTTTAATAACCACGTGTAGCTAGTGACTACCATATTGGACAAGTCCAAGATCTGGATTCTAATTGAATACTCACTAATCCTGTGACAAATTAGAAGGCAAAAACAACCAATTATCATATGTGATTTGCAGAAATCGTATGTCCATAGGCAGCTTGTGCATGGAGGTAACGTTTCCACCTCACCAACATCCACACATTGACCATGTGTATGCACACTCACACATGGAAGGAAACCTCCTTCTGGATAGAAGTAGCAACAGGGTCTCACTATTTTGTTATATTACTATAAGGTAATGGCATTGTTTTATACTATTTTACATTTTAATTTAAAACTGAGGGTATTTCAGCTAAACTATAAGTTTAAAAACATTGTTTAGCAAGTCTGGGTACCTAACCCCAAATTATTTGATTTCCCAGGAATCAATATGTAAACAAAGTCTAGAATCACAACATTTATGATTTGGTCAATTTCTGTGTGGAGGTGACCACTGAATATTTGATTTAGATCTCCAATAAGGGCTTTTAATTCCGCTCTAGTATTTCTTCTAGTGGGACCTTTTTTAAAAAAAAAAATAAATCTTTTTTTCTCTTTTTTTTTGTTGGCAGCAGGTGAGCCACCTTAGTAGTACTATTTAAACTCTTTGATCATCTAAGTGACTTTTTAAGTTAAGGCACTACACTACAAAGTAAATAAAGCAACCTGGGTGTCAAATCAGACATTGTCACAAGAGAGGTAAGATCCTCTGAGAGCTTTGTCAGCTTTAATAACCATGGTGTTTCATAAGCTGAGAGTTGTCTTCAGGGCCCAACTGTCACTGAAAAGCCCATGATGGTGTTTCTTGGGCTGGCATATTTATTTCCTCTGTGCACAGCCTCCACACTCAAGAGTTAAAGAGCTTTCGAGTGATAAGATAAGGAACTGTTAGATAAGGAACTTCAAATGATAAGATAAGAAGGAACTGTTTATCAATTTAAGCTTAAATGTTGACTGTTTAGATAGCAGGGTGATTGTTCATGAATTAATGATGCAGTAAAGTTCATTTACATTTAATGGACAATATTAACTATCTTTCCAAGTTTCCTATAGAATTCAACAATTTTTTACTGCTCAAAGTTTTGAATACCCTTTCTTGTCCACTGGAAATTTTTCCCTTTCTCTAGGGAGTAGATACCTGGAGACCGAATCCATGCCTGCTACTAGCCTTCAGTACCCCAAGCACCCAACTTCACAGCAGTACTTTGTGACACTTGCTAATTCATTGACTGATGAAGAAAACTTTATTCTTGTCACCTTGGACACATGGGTTCTATCTGTGCTGCCAAAAATAAATTTAATTAATTAAGATAAGATTTATTAATAATGTGTGAATGCCTACCAATCATCAACTCTGTGCTAGAGGCATCACACTTATTTATCAATTTATCACATATCTGAGGCACATGTAGATGGAACAGCCACTTTTTCTGTTACATGTATGTAAACCAAGTCCCAGAGAAGACACATCTTGACTGCATCTGTTACCAGCTCTGGCACACTGGCTATATTTAACCTCTCTGGGTTCCAGTTTCCCATATCTATAAAATGGGGGTAATAAAACTAAGTGTTGCTATAAGAAATAAATTGCGTAGTTTTATTTTAATAGCTTTCCTTCTTCACTTTGTAAGAATGGAATAAGTTTGTGCAGAGCATTTCACTTCTTACTAGAAGGTGGAAAAAATATCTTCTCACTTTGAATAACAAAGCCAGTCTTTGGGTTATGCCAAATTGCTCTGTATCAGACAAAGAACTGGACCAAAGGAAAAGAAAACCAAGTGGGCTTATTTAAGCCTACCTTTGAATATTTTATAATAATATGACCACTGATAAAATTGTTCTAGATCCCTGTTGTAATCTAAGTTAAAAGTTATAATCCTGGCATAATTAATGTCTAAATTCTCAAGCACTGTGAGAGTTCTATCAATTCTAGAATTTCATAGAATTAGGAGAAGTATGGAATTTATTATAGAATTTTCATAAGTCTATGAACTTTTTTTTCAGAGCCAGCTTCCAGCTAGGAGCTTATAAAAACAAATTAAACTACTGTTACTACATACACACACACACACACACACACACACACACACACACACACACACACACCCCTACACTTAGAGAAATTCTTGACTAGAAATAAACTGTCCTAAATTGAATATCAGCATTTCCCAGCATTTTCATAGTAAGGATAATTCTCTCTGTGTGTGTACACAGTTTTAATTAATATAAAGGACTGAAAATATCCATATCTTTAAGATCTCTTTTACTTTAAAATAATTTATATAAAGCTATACCGATTCTGTTGCAACTGACATTAAGAGATTTTAAATGTCTTTGTACATTGACAGTTTCTTAACACATTACATATTTTTATTACAGTTTGATAAGATTTAAATGATTACTGAAGAGTGTTCCTTAATATTTCAAAACTGATGGCAATTGTGTTGTCAAAACCACCCAGACAATTTATAGATCTCTCACCAATTTGAGACTGCATTGTTCTTACTGGAAGTGCCTTTGATCAACAGCTCCAGGTTTCTTGCTTCAGAATGCATGGAGTAAGTGTACTACATGGAGTAGTGTCATTTATTTGATAAGAGCTTTTTAAACCCAAACAATATGCCAGGCCCTGGGCATAAAATATGTTGGATAAAACTGGAACTGCCCTTTTGGAGCCTGGAATCTTGTGATAGAAGTAGATATTAACTAATGAATTATAGAAATAAATACATATTGATATGGTTTGGCTGTGTCCCCACCCAAATCTCATCTTGAATTGTAGTTCCCATAAGCCTGACTTGTTGTGGGAGGGACATGGTGGGCGGAAATTGGATCATGGAGGCAGTTACCCCCATGCTGTAATCATGATAGTGAGTTCTCACAAGATCTGATAGTTTTATAAGGAGCTTTCCCCCTTTGCTTGGCACTTCTCCTTCCTACCACCATGTGAAGAAGGACATGCTTGCTTCCCCTTCCTCCATGATTGTAAGTTTCCTGAGGCCTCCCCAGCCCTGTGGAACTGTGAGTCAATTAAACCTGTTTCTTTTATAAATTACCCAGTCTTGGACAGTTTTTGATAGCAGCATGAGAACAAACTAATACACATAGGTACAAGTTGTGGTGATTTGTATTATGGAGAAGTAAAGAGAGATAGGAAAACACTGAAAAGGGAAGAGACATGGCATGGTCTGGGGAGCCTGGTTAGAGTTTACCTATCTGACTGATCAACCCCATGAAGAGGTTGATGAAAGGAAAGAACTGGGCTTTAAATGGATATGAGCTTGGGTTTCAAATCTGTCTGCTGTTATCCTGAGGGACGATGCTAAACCTCTCTGAAACCTCTGTTTTCTCATTTATAAAATGAATTATTGTGTTTACCTCTATAGAATTTTTAGAGACTTTAAAATAGATTTCCTGGTGGCTGACACATAATGTGCATTTAGTAAACAATAATGTTCTTTCTTGGACTTCTCTTTTGATGACAAACTTTTGCTTCATGCCTAATAAGATTGTATTCTTCTTCTTAAGTATGATTTCAAATCCTATTCATGACAAAGACTGTCAAGACAAGTAATTATGACATAAAATTGTATCTGCTGTGGAAATACTTATATTCAGTGTAGGGCTTTTTATTTCAGGTCAAGTATTTGGTAATATAATTAAGGGAATGGATTCATTGACTTTAGGAAAATAGCATTCATCCTGGATATCATTAGATTGGCTAAGCAAAGCTATGTGACTTAATGGAAAAGCTACCTTACCAAGAATTAGGAGTACATGATTGTCATTGAGGCTCTTGAAAAGGCATGGTGCAGCTCTGGGCCTCAGGTGAACCCTAAGTCTTTTTTAATCACCTTGGAAAGCTGAAGAATGTGGTTGGTGCACATTTCACCTGCATGATTCTTATTCTTTCTGAGATTTTTAGCTTAAGAGTCACCTCTTCTGAGACACGTGGCATGATTACTTAAGGTTTTCCTTATGTGGCACTGGGCTTCAGAAAGGAGGTTCCATTAAGAGAACCTTGCAACTCTTTACTTAACGCCTGGATGTAGGACGGAATCCTCCACCACATGATGCTCTCCACGAGGAGTGGAATAGTGGCCACCACACTCCTCAACTCTTGGCACAGTGACATTTAAAAAGTACTGCTTCATGAGTATCTGATTCATGATCTAAGAAAAAAATTCAGTTATATGCTAGACACTATAAAAATCTTCTGAAAAAGTATATAGAATGGACTTTCACTGTGAGATTATAATTTCACAAGGAGAGCAAGCCAAAACACAAACAAAAAAATCAGAGAATGTAAGGGGGGCATTATAACGTGAGGTATACTCTGTATGTTCATAGCCTCCAGAAATTGTCATGGAAAATTTGGGACTTTGGAGACTGGAAGAGAATTCACTAAGTAGAAAAGCAGACATGATATATTGGGAGCACTGTAGGTGAGATATGGAACATTATGGTGATAGGCTTGAGAAGAGCAACAGAGTCCATGATGATTGTCAGTGGAAACTAACACTGGATACGTGGCCTGAAGTCAGATTATGGAAACACTTGAAAATTCAGAGGAGTGTAGAAAGGTGGGGTCAGAAATATGGAGACATTAGTAGCTTTTAGCATGAAATTAACATGCTTAGAATAAAATATTTAGGTTAGATTACAACAGATGAACTAAGTCTAAACAGAATAAGTCTCTGAGTAAAATCATTTTAAAATAATACTTTTTATGAAAATAGTATTTTTAATTCACTCTCATTGCTTTTTTCTCATTGATCATCATAGCAGTTCAATCAGGTAAGATGATACTTGTATCTGTTTTACAAAGGAAGAAGTACTTGCTCAGAGAGGTTAAGTTGTATATTCAGGGTCATCTAGTTAATTAATGGCAGAGCCAGAATTATCAGAAAAACATCCTGAATTTCAACTTTCTATCATTAAAGTTAAAATGTATCTAATGGTAATAACTATGTAGTCCTGATTTTCATGTATATTGTCTAAAAACATAATCTTGGTAAAAACATGTAGAGATTTTTGTTAGTGAAGCTTTTCACTTTTTTGTTAAAAATATATACCTGTTAGTAAATCTACACAACAGCATTGAAGAAAATCAAACAGATTTTGCTGGATTAACCCAAATTTATAATACTCAAGTACCATAATGCTTAAACAGTAGAATACGTTAATTGTCTTATGTATGGGCAATCAGTGACAATTCTTGCCACTAAAACTACATACACTACAATCTAAAGGGGGAAATGTTTGAACTATAAGAAATAAAACCAGAAATATGAATTTGTTGCAAAGATGGGTTTTTCTGTAGAAGAGACATGATATACCTTCCATAAACAGAATCAGTTTAGGATGTGGCAAGTACCCTGTTTAACTTTTAATTTCGTGAGTGCAGCTATTTGATTCATACTTTGGGCCACATAAAAATACATTTGATAATTTGTTGCAGAATGTTTTGAGGGAAAGCTGTATAGTATTGTGTTTAAAAGGACAGATTCTAAAGTCAGCTTTGCTGAGGTGCAAATCCTAGTCCCAGCATTTACTCACCCTGTGATCTTATGCAAGTTTGTAAGCCTTATTGTCTTTGTCTGTAAAATGAAGAGAATAATAATTCAGTAAATTTTATCTATGATTGTTTTTAAAATAGGAAAATAAAAAAGAAGTGAATTGATGGTAATGAGTAAAAAGGTTCTCATGCCAGCAAAACCACTATTATGCATGTATTTCATACATAGACACATACATATATATATTTTCTATTTGCCATGAGCTACTAATTTGTATTCTAGAACATGTCTAACCCATTCAGTTTTCCAACCCTTTACTATAGAAGTGTCAGCATTAGATTTGCAGGAAAATGGAAAGCAAGCTTTTATGACATTTTACTGATTTTTAGTGATCCGTGGTGATTAATGAAGCTTTATGGGAAGCCAGAAACAAATAATTCCTGGATTCCTGGTTTTATGTTTTAAAGAAATCCATTAGGCATTGGAAAAGTGCCTGAAGGTTGCATTTAAAGCCTTTTTTTAAAAAAACCATAGGGGTTTCTTTGGAAAGCTATATATGTAAAACATGGTATCAGTCATAGAGCAAGCACTTTATAAATGATTAAGTCTAGATTGTTCTTCCTTTCCCTTTTCTCCACTCAAGCTACAATCTACATCTTTTACAATTATTCATTCAAATGGATGTGAGTAAACATCAATCAGACCTACTGTCAGCTAGAGCAGTTCCTAAAAAGTAATAATAATAATTGATGCTGCTGCCGGGAGCAGTATTATGAAGTTAAACGTGTAAGAAATAAGACTGATCTTTTAAAACAGTGTTTGAAACTCAGTGTCTTTGGTATCTTTTATCCTCTTTTGTGTGTAATATTCCTTTGCAGTTGGGGAAGCTTATAGAAGAAGCTGTCTTAGTCCATTTGTGCTGCCATAACAAAATACCTGAGGCTAGGCAGTTAATAAGAACAAAAATATTTCCTTACAGTCAGGGAGGCTGGGACGTTCAAGATCAATGCACTCACAGTCTTGGTATCCAGTGAGGGCTGCTCTCTGCTTCCAAGATGGCATGTTGTTGCTGTATCTTCCAGAGAGCATGAAGGCTGTATCCTCATGTAGTAGAAGGAGCAGAAGAACTGACCCTTTTATAAGGGATGGATTTTATAATCCATTCATGAGGACTATAGCTTCATGACTTAATCACCTCCTAAAAGTGAGGTGATTAATAGTATGACATTGTTGACTAAGTTTCAACAAATTAATTTGGGAGACACATTCAGGTTCTAGCAGTACCTGGTGACATTGGTCAGGTAAGAATGTCACAGAGCTGCTTTGTGGGGAGAAAGAGATCTCAGGAGATGAACAGGTGATCCTGCTTCCAGTGACCCACGCCCTTCATCCTTCAGGGACATCTTTCCAATAGACTGACAATCTGACTCCATATTTGCAAAGGACTAAGTCATACAGCTGTGAGAGGAAAATAAACAAATGATGTACCTTCTGATAGAGATGAGGATAACCAACCTTGAAAGAGCTCCTTGGGGGTTAGTGTGACGGCATGCAATCCATTCTCAAACAGATATTTTCACATTAAAATGCATATCATAGTCAGTAGTTCAAAGTATCTTGGCATTAATTGAATTAGGGAATGTAGAATATTTGGGGGAAAATGTATAAATCAAGTGCTGATGAAGAAAAATGTAGCCTAACAGTGTTTCTTTCCATTGCAAACTGTAGAACAGAGGGAGCAGCCATGAATGATTAAGAACCACTGACCTACATGGGGAAATGCTGACTGAATGTTTAAAGTAGAAGGAAAAGCACTATTGATTTCTGATTTTAAGGATCTTACAGGCTTTACATTAGAGCTAAAGCTTTCAGAATCTTGTTTTAAAATATTTTATAAGAAGTATTTTTAAAGGTTCATTAAAGCAGAATATTTTTAAAAACAGACCTTGACCCTCTCGGCAATTGATGAATTATTTGAGAAGTTTAATACAATGTCCTGCTTTAAATTAAGATAATGTGGGTAAAGATGAAGAAAAAATAAGTATAATTTGGTGGATTTGAAACTGATTAAAGATTATACCTAAAAATGTTAATAAATAAATCTATGTCAGTCTATAAAGTGATTTCTAAAGGTTTGCAGGAGTTTTTATCTTTAGACCTATCCTGTTTAACTTTTTGTTTTAAATAAATTATATAAATTTGTATTCTGGTCAGATTTACAAATGAAACAAAGCTGGAAGGTATAGGTAATACACTGCATTATGAAATTCTAGGCCAAATCCTTTACACACACATACACACATACACACACACACGAAAAAGATGGTGGAAAATAGGCCTAAAAGTAACATGTGTAAAACATTTTAAAAATAGTGCATGTCCATATAAATGTGCTATTACAATGGGAAATTAAGGAATCCAAGGATTAAAAAAAATAGAAATGAGAAGCATAAACATCCATGAGTATAAAGGAAATTAAAGGAATAATTTCAAAAGTATTTTTTAAATTTCATGCAGATATATTTATACACACACATATTCAAAAACCAGCATCATACTTAGTGGTGAAATATTAGAATTATCAATATATTTTCTTTAAAGTTAGGAGCAAGATAATAATGTTTTATCATTAGAGTTTTTGGCAGACAACAGAAACCAATCTAGCTAGTTTAAGTAGAAAGGGCCATGTGGCAAAATTCATTTTGAAATTGTTGGAAAAGTTGGTGGAGCAAGCTCTGGGTATAGCTTCCAGGTATGTCTTGTAGAACAGCTGCCAAGAGAGCTGCTGCATCAGCTGTGATTATGAAGCTACGGAATCTTGCAGCCACTGCCCAACTATTGGCTCTATGACCACACCATCTCAGGGAAGACCTACAGTAGCAAAATGACTACCCTACCCACTGCTTCTCAACACCTACAAAACTAGGCATTAAACACTGGTATCTATGCTGTGGTTAAGAAAACTCCAGAAACTCTCTGACCATGTTCTTGGTTTGACTAATCAATAGAACAGAAGCACAGCCCAATCTGCTTCATTTCTACCCTCCAAATTTCATGGGTAAACATCTGCTTGCTAGATTGAAGGTAGAATCCAAGCTCAAAGAAATCCTGGGAAACGTGGTTTTTCATTTTCCAGCTTCTAGCAGACTAAAGTCGTACTAAAAGAGAAATGACGTGGCCCTGATTGCAATGATCTACAACATCCACCATATTATATTCCCTACACCTGACATTTATCAGAAGTAGTAGCCAATGGAATTAAATAAGAGATATAAAGCAGGAAGCAAGATCATCATGCTTGCTGTTAACATGATCCTATACTCAGAAAACCAAGAGAATCAGCACAAATATTATTAGAAAAATTAGGTTTCAGAAAGGTAATGGTTATAACATTAATATGCTATACAGAAATCAAATAGCTTTTCTATAATCAGTAACTAATTAGAAAATACAATGAAAGATGTTATCTCATTTATAAGCAATCAAAAAGGATACAATAGCTATCATAAAGTTTAAAAATATGTAGATTTTATTGTGAAGAAGCCCTTAAAAATTTCTGCTGAGGTATATAAGAAAAAATATATAAAAAGTACTTTGCTTTTAATTGGAGGATTCAATATTATCAATACTTTTAATTTTCCCTAAATTACTCATATATGATTTTTATATATAATATATCCAATATACATATATTAATATATCCAAATCAAGAAGTGTTTTCCGAACCTGACAATTCTACATTTAAAGTGAAGAAATACATATGCAAAGTTAGCCGTGGAAAGTCTGCAATGCACTGCCAGATATTAAAATATTGTAATGAAGCCACAGCTAAAATAGTTTTTGCATTAAAAAGAAATAGAGAAGTTAACTGGATTAGGATAGAGATTTGGAACATAACTACATATAGAAATAATTTAATATAAAATGAAGGTGGTATTTTACATCAGTCAGGGAAAGGTAAATTATTCAGTAACCTTTGAGACACTGGCTAGGCGTCTGTGAAAAAAAAATGTTGGATCACAACCTGACTCCTTACACCAAAGGAATAAAGATGACGTAAATGAAGTAAATGCATGAAGGTAAAAAGTGAGTAAAGACTATAAAGAGAAAGTTGATTAATATAAATGGCTAATACATTTCCCAAGAAAGGCTCAACCTCATTTATAATTAAAGGAAAACCAATCAAAACAGGGAAGTACTACTTCTTACCTATCAAATCTAAAGGCCACAGGATTGCGTTTATAAACACTGTGATTTGGCTATGCTTTCTACTTTCCTGAGAAAGTTTGCCAGCATTCCCACAGTTCAGTTCTCGGTAACATCTGTGGTGCCTGCCTGCTCTTTTCAGCCAGTCTCCAGCTACAGAGGCCCTTTCCTCTTAAAAATATATGAGGCTTGGGGAAGAAACAGCTGAGTCTCCCATGCCAAACCATCTAACTACTTAGCTATGCACGTCAAGAATTTATTTACTGAAAGAATATCTAGTAGTTGCCTTTACAAGAAGGAGATGGAGCTGGAGGTTGTGGAGGAGGATAGATCATTGATTTTGTGTTATAAGCATCTATATGCTTACAGGACATGTTTGAATTTCTGATCATGTGAACATTTTTTACATTGTACACATATTTTTAATTTGCATCAATTTATAGCATACAAGTGCAGTCCTGCTACATGCATAGTGCAGTGGCCAAGTCAGGGCTTCTAGGGTACCCATCACCTGAATAATGTACATTGCATCTATTAAGTAATTTCTCACCATCCACCCACCTCCCATCTCTCACTCTTCCAAGTCTTCATTGTCTTATCATTCCATTCTCTGTGTCCAAGTGTACACATTTTTTTAGACAGGATTTTACTCTGTTACTCAGGCTGGAGTGCAGTGGCATGATCACAGCTCATTGCACTCTGGACCTATTGGGCTCAAGCAATCCTCTTACCTCAGCCTCCCAAGTAACTGGGACTACAGGTACACACCGCCATGCCCAGCTAATTAGAAAAAAAAAATTTTAAAGTCAGAGTCTCACCATGTTGCCTAGGTTGGTCATGAACTCCTGGGCTCAAGCAATACTCCCACCTCGGCCTCCCAAATTGCTGAGATTACAGACATGAGCCACCATGCCCAGCCCAAGTGTACACATTGTTTAGCTCCCACTTACGGGTAAGGACCTGTGGTATTTCCCTGTGTCTAACTTAGTTCACTTAAGATAATGACCTCCAGTTCCATTCATGTTGCTGTAAAAGACATGATTTCATTCTTTTCTATGGCTGAATAGTATTCCACTGTGTATATATGCTACATTCTCTTTAATCATCCATTGATGGACTGTTCAGTTGATTCTGCATCTTTGTTATTGTGAATAGTGCTGCAATAAACATGGGAGTGTAGGGTTGGTGTTAGTCTTGCTCTGCTCTGAGGTGGTCATCCTGGCCTGTGACTGTGTTTGGGTCTCTAAATCAACTAGAACATGTTAGGAGAAACAACCATGGCATGAGAGAATTTGCAGTCACACCAGATGACAAAGGATCCAAGCATTTGATTGGGTTATATAGCTGGGAAAGGAATAACGGATAGAAACTATAGCAGCGTTCATGGATATTGAATCTAGAAGAGTCAGTAAACATATTAGCCATGGGCTCAGAGAATATGTTAAAGGAAACAGTTTTGGATTAATGAAACAGAAGGCTAAGCAGTGAGGCACTCCAGCAGAGGCTGACGTGGCAAGTGAGTTCTCTCATCATGAAAACTGTTCAGAACTAAGCGTATTGTCAGATCGAATAAGGAACAGAGATCAAACCCTGGAATTCTTAGAGGCTACCATATTCTTACTTGTACTTCATAGGAGTTCCCAGATATTTTAAAAGACAAAAAAAAATAGTTCCATATAATAAAACAAACTTAAAGTATATTGTAAAACTACAAGTCAGCTATCTAGCTTCTCAGGAACAATTCCAGTGTACTGGCTTTTGAAAGCAGAGCTACAGAAGGTCGTTTGTCATGTCTAAAGGCCATAGGATCACTTTTATTACCTTTTCGATTTAGCTTTGCTCTCTACTTTTTTCTGAAGTTAGCCAGCTTTACTACATCTCTGCTTCCAGGAAAATCTAGGGAATCAGCCCTCCCTCTTTTCAGCCAGCTTCCAGCTGATGGATTCTGGGCAACTGCTTAGAGACAGCAAAAGTAGACATGACCTTGGGAGAAGGTGGTAAAGCAGCTTTGGTCTGACCTTTCCTTCCTCACAGACCACCAAGTCCTGAAAGTGAATGTTTAATACCCCTGGCAAGATTGCTGGCCTCTGTTCCAAACAATTACTGAACTAATCTAAATTATACAAACACAGACCATTTATCAAGGTCAGCCTGCAACAATTTGCATATGTAGGCAGAGTGTTCCCAGTACAAAGGGTGAACTGAGGAGAGGTAAAACAGAAATGAGTTGCTGACTAGTCAAAAAAAAAAAAAAAAAGACTCATTAAATATCTAACAGTGGGCAAGTTTGCAGGTTTGGTTACCTAAATTATTGTCTTATTATCATGAGACAAAAAGGCATATTTTTCTTCTTTAGTAATAACTTTTAAAAAGGCCATCTGGCAAATGTAGATTGAGACATTTGACCTCAAAGGTTTTTAACATTCTTCTTGATAAATAAGAATAAAAGGAAAAAGAGAATGGTTTGTTTTTGTTTTTGTTTCTGAGACAGTCTCACTCTGTTGCCCAGACTGGAATGAAGTGGCACAATCTCTGCTCACTGCAACCTCTGCCCCCCACCTCCTTCCCCTGCTTCAAGCGATTCTCGTGGCTCGGGTATCTCAGCCTCCCGAGTAGCTGGGTTTACACGTGCCCACCACCATACCCAGCTAATTTTTTTTTTGTATTTTTAGTACAGGTGCCCACCACCATGCCCAGCTATTTTTTTTTATTTTTTATTTTTTGTATTTTTAGTACAGATGGGGTTTCGCCATGTTGGCCAGGCTGGTTTCAAACTCCTGACCTCAAGTGATCCGCCCACCTTGGCCTCCCAAAGTGCTGGGATTATAGGCATGAGCCACCACACCCGGCCGGAAAAGAGACTTTGCCTGGGGGAAGTGGTGATGAGAATATTTCCAACCCAGGGAACAGATCCAACTCTCCCTTTCAGTTGTTATTTCCTATGGGAATAAGCAAATTCTGTAAAACTTACTGGTTGTCTATTGATGCCCCTAAAGGGACTTGCTTCCAGTTCTCCACACTCACCTGAAAAATTTACATCCAAAGTTAAATAATGCAGTCACAAAAAGGGAAATACTGTATGATTCCACTTTTATGAGATACCTAGAGCAGTCGAATTTATAGAGACAAAAAGTGAAATGGTAGTTGCCAGGGGCCTGGGGGACAGGGGACATGGGGACTTGTTTAATGGGTGTGAAGTTTAAGTTTGAGACAATTAAAAAAGTTGTAGAGATAGATGGTAATCAGGTTGACCAAAATTTAAATGTCCTCAACACTATTAAATTATACACTTAAAAATGATTAAGATGGTAAATTGTATGTTGTGTGTATTTTATCACTGTTTAAAATAAAATGTTAAAATCAATCAATTATATTCATAGACGAAGGAATATCACAGTGACTGAACTTTAAAAATCCAGTTTTACATCCTCAGTGTCAGAGTCTCCACTGGACTATTTCAAGCCTGGGGAGCTTGGTAATAAGCTGATCATCTTTGACTATGTTTGGCTGGCACTAATGTGGACCATGATGTTGAGTTTATGGTCTTGCTCATGGCAAGGAGCCAGAAGCCGGAAGCTGGGGTAGATCAGACAGGTGGGGGCAGCTCATAGTGGTAGGCTGCCTGGCTTGTTCAGTGCTGAGCACAAAGGTAATGGGTGGTAAATATCAAAGCTGGTCTTAAATTCTCGAGAAATAAGTAGGGAGAGCAGGCTTGCATTTAAAATCACAACTACTATGTCAGGGAAATATAGGTAACCTATTAACATCACCTGAGAACTGTAAGGTATGATGAAAAGCAAACGTCTGCTGCTTTACATAGTTTTGATAATAGAGTCATCATATGTTTTTATATCCCTAGAGGAGAGGCAACTAGGAGTATGGTTTTCACCAAGTAAAGACTGAACAGGCACCCAGGGCTAGCTTTATAAGTATGCCACTTGTTCAGTTACACTGCTTCCCATGCTCTGAAGAACTTTGTACTTGGTTTAATGACAGTTGTTGCATTCTTCATATTTGTAATACCTTTTGAACAAGGGGCTCCATGTTTTCATTTCTGCTAGGCCTCTCAAATCATGTACCTGGTCCAGTTGGCACCAATAAGAATATCAAGCTACTGTCCAGGTGGTCACGCAAGGAGGTGATGCACAAGCCTAATTTGGGCAGATATGGAGTGTTAAAGAAAGGACCTGGGGTTGGTCTAGATATTATTTGGGAATCTGGGTGGAGATACTATTTGGGAATCTTGGTGGAGTCGAAGAAAAAACACAGATGGAGAAATATGTAGTATTGCATAAATTTGTGACTCTAAGCTCGCCTGTCAGTAAACTGTTGGGGACAGAGTCCTGTGTCCAGTCAGCATCATTGTCCAGTCACATAGTTACATGTCTGCAGTGCTCCTCTCCTTTTCTACTCATGCTGTCATTGCTACACAGAGGAGATCCTGGATAGGAAAAGGTCAAGGTTCTGTCTCCTGTTGTGCCCAGTGAGTAGGATTGCAGGGTCTCTTATGCCTTCTATTGGGACATCTGATTGTTTGCATTGCTTCTCCTGCCCTTGCTATCATCTTTCATCTTTATCCCCTCAACAGAGTGGGCCTACCGAGAGAAGGTGCATTAAACCAGTCATCAAGAATCACAACAGGGATTTCAACTAACTGGGGACTGGGAAGAAGAATGAGATTTCCAAGCTACAGGCTGGGTTGGACTTGGGGGCTGGTGTGGAGGAGCAGAGATTGGCCCAGAAGAGAAGGAGTAGGGCTCCTTTGGTGGGATAACATGGTGGAAAGGGGGTTCCATCCATGCCAGTGGGACTCACTGTCAGAAGGACTGTTGTCCAGGCAAAGTCATCAGAGCTGAGTTTTCTGGAGGGAATATTGAGGGTATTGTGTTGGCTCTGAATTTCTGGTTATTTCACCAGCTCCTATTTCTTCAGGGCATATTCCCCTCAATTCCTTTATCATGTGGAATAGCAGCACCTTGATTTCAGTCTGACACAGATTCAATTTCTAGAATTGTCACTGTATAGATGGGGGAGACCTTAGGTAGGTTACTTTACCTCTCTGAGATGAGTGCATATTTTCTCATTTTGTAAAACAGATAAAACACATATTCATAGTATTGATTAAATACATAGTGATGATTAAATAAGAAAATATGTAAAATGTGGAGCACAAAATAGATCCCAAATGATTTGGATCTGTTATTACTATAATCAGCGTTATAAGTGTTATTCAAACAGGGAAGAACTAAAGATATACCAAACAGACTAATACAAAAATCCGTGGAGATTAAGTTAAAAAGAACTCTAATTGCTATTCATTTACATAGTCAACGTATCATTGTTATTTATTTACTTATTTCCTGGTTGTTATTGTTATTTTGTATGTACAGATGTAATTAATTCTACATTTTAAAATTGAAAATATATATCTGAATAGTGAGTCCTGGAGCTATTAGATTATCTTTCAGGGTTCTGTAAATAGGATTATAATTAGGCACAGTGTAATCTCTTATCCTCCACAAAGGCTGCTTATTTTACTTCTATAGAAACAGAATCTTCTGGACCTGCAAGAAATCTTACAGATCATCTACTAAAATTCCCTCTTTTAAAAGATGAAGAAATTGTGATCTGTTAAACTATATCTTTTAAAGTATTGAATTATTTTCCCCTGAAGTTTTATCAGTTCGATACAAATAAAATCATTTTATTTGTTTAATTTGGTTACCTTTAAGTAAGTTAACTTAAATCATTTCAGTCTAAGTCTTAGCTGGGAAACAAGACTTCTATTATTGTATCCACTGCTTTCCTTTTATTAAGCTCTTGAAATGATTATTTTGAACAAAATGCTTGGTACTAAATTTATAAATGGTGTGTTGCTTTCCACTGCAGTGTTCTACAAAGTTGGATTGAATTAATTTACCTATACAACTTTCTGTTCCTGCATAATGATGCTTTTTCTGTGTGAGTTGTTCATAAATCAGATAAATGTGGTTTTTCATCCTGCTTCAAAATATACAATGTGGTTGCTCATAATCTCCTCCTCAAAAATGCACAGGAAACATGCAGCACACACAGTACTCAATGAAGAGTCTTTCTCTCTCTCACTCTTGTTCTTGCACTCATTCTCACCCTCTTTTTCCTTTTCCCAATAGGAAAAGTACTCAATGGGTCTATTTGTCTTTCAGACTCTTGCACATACCGTGCAATCCCATGGTATAGGCAGCAGGACATGCTTTGTTCCTTGTTCCCCAGACTGTGTCACTTCAGCATATGTTGCCAAGTTGTACCTCGTTGTGTCAAATGCGGTTTGACCAATTCCCTTCAGAATGCAATTTGAGTCAGCAGAGTGATTTCAGAGTTGAGTGCTTCCTCTGAATGTGGATTTTAACTGATGAATTTTCCAGCACAAGGGAAAAGATGCCATAGGCCAAAATATCAGTAAAATCTTCAGCTCACTGAAGTGGCATAATGGTTGTCTCTTTGCAAGTGGTTGTATTAGGTAAGCATATTATTGAAAATAATGCTCTTCTGAGGGATGCGCTATGAGAAAAGATAATTTTTCTAGGCCAATGAATTAGTTTTAACCACTTTTTTTCCTGATAAGGACATTTATTTTTTATTGTTTAGACAACTGAATATAATTCATTTGTAAATCTTCTCCCCTGTAATTTCTATTCCAATCTGCCTTTACACACACACACACACGTAGAGCAAATTAGTTAAAAGCCTTCTTTTTCCCATTGTCTAATCTTCCATTTAAATCAATCCTACCTATATCGTAACCTTTTATTCCATGGTGAATAGTTTTCTAGATTAAAAGTTTGGAGTTTTTCCCACAGGTAACAGATTCTGGAAGGACTTCAAATGCCATGCATTTTTAACCTCTACTTAGGGTACATAGATGTAGAAATAAATATGAGTGCCAGAAAATTCACAACCTGTGATAGAATCATACAAATCTCAAGTATGTTCCCAAGAATGCTCTAGGGTTGAAGGGTACTTAAGTTTTAAGAATTCACAGAGGACAAAGGTATTAGTTTCTCTGAATGATTCCTATCTTTCAACATAACCTCACAGTTTCAATGGTATGTATGTGTTTTGTTATGTAGGAAACTTCCTCACATTGTAAACCCCAAATCTTTCATACATGAGCATAGGAGCTCTCTGGAGAGACAATCATCAAGATCATTTATGAATTTTCTTATATCTGACACTGTTCCCCCAGTAATTTAAGATGGTAACAATCTTCAGTGCAGGTGTCTCTTCTCTCTTGGGAAGCTTTGTGTTCTGCTTACTAACAGAGGTGATTTTCTTACAAGAGTTAGTAATCAAGGGGTCAAAATGAGAGGACAGCATATTTTTAAAAACTCAGAGAAATAGTCAAACACCGCTAACTGTACCATGTTATCAGAATTTTTCCTCTCTTCTTTACTCAGCTCTTAAGTTTCAAATCTGGCTGCATGTTATCATTTTGGGACTTTTAAAAAACTTCTACATCCTGGCCTTGCTATCGAGCAATTGAAGCGACTCTGAAGGTGGAACCCAGTGAGTCAGGATTGAGCACCATGACCTTATAGGCTGAAGTATGTGCTGAAGAGGGTTAATCACAAATAGTGACCAATGGAGTAATAGAAACTACTGCTAGTTAGAGTCCTACCTGGACATCATCTTAAAAAGAAGCTGAGGGACCTTTAAGGGTAGTTGCGTTTCTCTTCAAGAGGATGTGAAAGTTTTATCACAGAGCTCAACATAAAGTAGGAACATCATGTAACATAAAGAACATCTCAGAAATTAACCAAGGTTGACTTTAAAACAGAACACATTCTGGTTTAAGATATAAAGGAATAATATCTTTGACAAGGGCAATACTCTTTAAGAATGAAAAAAAAAGAGAGAGCTATAGAGAAATATACTCTGGTGGGAAAAGGGACCCGTTCTAATGATCCCAACTCTTCACCCTCAAACTTCTAACTATGTCTTGGGGTTTTATTATTTTGACCCTTCCTGTCATCATCACCCTTTACCCCAAGGTACCAATACCCCCTTTTCTTAGGTACCAATACACCCTAGTCCAAAGACAAGAGCCACGAATGAAGCAATATGCCCAAAACACATTCTGATAATACGTTCTTAGTGCCTAGCAGGTGATGGCATGATTTGCTATCTCAGAACTGTACATTTTAACAATTTTTAAAAAATTTTGTGTTTATAGCTCTTGAAATTTTTCTTAAATTTTCTTTAGAAAGTTAATGCTAGACCTAGTTATATTAAAAAGAATAATGTGAAGGGCATTTTGTTTCATTTGTGGGTTTTGTCTTTAGACTAAGAAAAGGGGATATTGGTACCTTTGGGTAATGGGTAGTGATGGCAAGTAAGATCAAACTAATAAAACCTCAAGACATAGAAGTGTGAGGGTGAAGATTTGGGACCATTAGAACGGGCCCCTTTTCCCAAAAGAGTGTGTTTTTCTTAACAGGTCTTATTCTTTTTTCATTCTGAAAGAGTATTGATTGAATGTCAACCAGAGAGGTGATTGTCAGAGAGATGATTCCTTTATAGCTTAGCCTGTATCTCCAGGCTTGAAGTTCTACACCAGTGAGATAATTAAAACAACATGCTTTGGTTGAAAGCCTTTCCCAACCACAGTGAGCACTGAAACTATATTTGTATTAATCAAGCATAAATTTCTAACAAAGATCCACTGATACAGGAATTCAAACAAATTGCATTTTTGCCCCTCTTAAAATATTATAGACTGTTATCAATGATAACATTTTCAAAGGCATAGATTGTAAAGTTTGATGGAGTGTGCCTCTTCAAACTTTCAGAGATGTACGTTTAATTCTTTTCTGTGAAAGGTAACAGCTAATAGACCCATTTAACTCATTCTCCAGGGCTTCTGTTATACAATGAATTTCTATTGTTTAAACAAACAATACGTCAGTTTCTTTATAATAACCACATGTTGAAAGAAAGCCACCCATTCAGTAAAATATGAATGAGGTAGTTATTTTAACAGCTATGAAAACTTGAATCAAGTTGTCTGGGTACTTCAGCTGAATTGATAATGGAGGAAATTAGGCAGTGCAAGCTGCTCTTTTCTGAGTGCCTGTACTGTCCCTCCATTATTAATCACAACATGGCCATTGACATTCCTATCAGATCCACTTCAGTGTGCTGATTGCTGGTCTGTGTCACTCCATGTGAGAATACATTCTGGAACCTGCATTTTATGTTCCCAGAGAAGTGCTGAGCATTCTGTTGGAAGTAGCATCCTTCTTTCCCTGAGGGCTTAATCTGTCAACTTTTCCCAGTTTAGGAAAGTGCAGCTGCCTTATGGAATAGAAAGTCACTCATTCATCATTCACTCACTTACTCATTCCTTTGACAATTTTTTACGCATTTGCTATGTTCCAAACACTGTACCATGTACTAGAAACATAAAAGATGACTGAGACCTAGTCCTGGCCTTCAAGTTACTCCAATCTAGCAGAAGAGAAAGACAAGTATCAGCCAATTTGCCGCATGCAAAGTATACCTGATGTAGCCAGGAAAGGCAAAGGTGGCTCATTTGCAAATGTCAGTTCGAGGAAGTGAAATACAGAATGGGTCGTCAGAGAAGTGGCCAGTTGATGGACTGTGTTTTCAATGGATTCTGTTCTTATCCAAAGCATATGCCCATATCATTGATATTTTCTTAAATTATCTTCCAATTATTTTCTGTCTTTCAGAAGTAATTAATTTCTGGGAACAGCCTGTCTTCACTAGGAAAAGCTTGTCTTACATACTCTTTAATTTTTAATTTTTGTGAGTACATACTAGGTATATATCTTTATCAAAATCTAGCAGAGGAGAAAGACAAAAATCACCCAACTTGCCGTATGCAAAGTATATATATCATGGGGTACATGAGATTTTTTGATACAGGCATGAAATGCATAATAATCATATCATGGAAATTGGATTATCTGTGCCCCCAAGCATTTATCCTTTGTTTTAAACACAATCCAACTATATTTTTTAGTTATTTCAAAATGTACAATTAAATTATTATTGACTATAATTACCCTGTTTTGCTGTCAAACTAGTTCTTATTCATTCTTTCTAACTATTTTTTGTTGTATCCATTATCCTTCCCATTCTCTGGCAACCATTCTTCTACTCTCTATCTCCATGAGTTCAGCTGTTTTGATTTTTAGATCCCACAAATAATTGAGAACATGCAATGTTTGTCTTACTGTGCCTGGCTTATTTCACTTAACATAATGACCCCCAGTTCCATCCATGTTGTTGCAGATGGCAGGATCTCATTGTTTTATGGCTGAATAGTACTCTATTGTGTATATGTGCCACATTTTCTTCATCCATTCATCTGCTAATGGACACATAAGTTGCTTCCAAATCTTGGCTACTGTGAACAGTGCTGCAACAAACATGAGAGTGCAGATATCTCTTTGATATACTGATTTCCTTTCTTTCGGGTATATAACCAGCAGTGGGATTCCTGGATCATATGGTAGCTCTATTCTTAGATTTGAAGGAACCTCCAAACTGTTCTCCATAGTGGTTGTACTACTTTACATTCCCACCAACAGTGTACAAGGGTTCCCCTAGTCTCCACATCTTCTCCAGCATTTGCTATCACCTGTCTTTTGAATAAAAACCATTTTTAACTGGAGTGAGATAATATCTCATTGTAATTTTGATTTGCATTTCTCTGATGATCAGTGATGTTTTCATATGCCTGTTTGTCACTCGTATGTCTTCTTTTGAGAAATGTCTATACAAATCTTTTGTCTATTTTTTATTGGATTATTAAATTTTTTCCTATAGAGTTATTTGAGCTCTTTATATATTTTGGTTATTAATCCCTTGTCAGACCGGCATTTTGCAAATATTTTCTCACATTGTGTGAGTTGTCTCTTCACTTTGTTGATTATTCCCTTTGCTGTGCAGAAGCTTTTTAAATTGATGTGATCCCGTCTTTCTATTTTTGCTTTGGTTTCCTGTGTTTGCAGGGTATTGCTCAAGAAAATTTTTCTCAGACCAATGTCTTGGTGATTTTCCCCAATGTTTTCTTGTACTAGTTTCATAGTTTGAGGTCTTAGATTTAAACCTTTAATTCATTTTGATTTGATTTTTTTATGTAGTGAGAGATAGGGGTCTAGTTTCATTCTTCTGCGTATGGACATCCAGTTGTCCCAGCACCATTTATTGAATATACTATCTTTTCCCCAGTGTATGTTCTTGGCACATACTCTTTTATTCATTCAAGGCCTACATATATATTCTGATTCATATAGAAATCCGATTTGAGTTGCACAGAGAAAATTTCATTATATTTTGCTTGTGGATGTTTGACTAAAAGATGATTTAAAAACCTAAACCTATTGTGTTTGTCAAAATCCAAGTGATTTACAATAATTATAATATAGTTCAGAATATTTTTGACAACTCTTCCTGAGTGATTTTTGAAAACTGAAATGCTTCCGGGATGAGGTTCCCATTCTTTCCACAGCATTGACATTAGTAGATATATCACCATGACGTACCTTAAAAAAAAGCTGAAATTGCATTTCCCAGCAATCAGCCTCAGTACAGCCTTTATGCGTTAGGGTCGGATACAAGGCTGGTGACTAAATTTATCTTCCTTTATTTTTATTCACTTTTCTTGCCTTTTTCTCTTTTGTTTCTTCTTTAAGACAGACATATATACATGGTAAGTAAAAGCTGTAAAAAGATAAATACTTGAGGGGATGGACACCCCATTTTTCATTATGTGATTATTAGGAATTGCATGCCTGTATCAAAACATCTCATGTACCCCATAAATATATACACCTACTATGTACCCACAAACATTTTTAAAAATAATTTTGTTTTGTTTTGTTTTGTTTTTTTGTTTTTTAAAATTTTATTATTATACTTTAAGTTTTAGGGTACATGTGCACAACATGCAGGTTTGTTACATACGTATACCTGTGCCATGTTGGTGTGCTGCACCCATTAACTCATCATTTAGCATTAGGTATATCTCCTAATGCTATCCCTCCCCCGTCCACCCACCCCACAACAGTCCCCGGAGTGTGATGTTCCCCTTCCTGTGTCCATGTGTTCTCATTGTTCAATTCCCACCTATGAGTGAGAACATGCAGTGTTTGGTTTTTTTGTCCCTGCGATAGTTTGCTGTGAATGATGGTTTCCAGCTTCATCCATGTCCCTACAAAGGACATGAACTCATCCTTTTTTATGGCTGCATAGTATTCCATGGTGTATATGTGCCACATTTTCTTAATTCAGTCTATCATTGTTGGACATTTGGGTTGGTTCCAAGTCTTTGCTATTATGAATAGTGCCACAATAAACATATGTGTGCATGTGTCTTTATAGCAGCATGATTTATAGTCCTTTGGGTATATACCCAGTAATGGGATGGCTGGGTCAAACGGTATTTCTAGTTCTAGATCCCTGAGGAATCGCCACACTGTCTTCCACAATGGTTGAACTAGTTTACAGTCCCACCAACAGTGTAAAAGTGTTCCTATTTCTCCACATCCTCTCCAGCACCTGCTGTTTCCTGACTTTTTAATCATCGCCATTCTAACTGGTGTGAGATGGTATCTCATTGTGGTTTTGATTTGCATTTCTCTGATGGCCAGTGATGATGAGCATTTTTTCATGTGTTTTTTGGCTGCATAAATGTCTTCTTTTGAGAAGTGTCTGTTCATATCCTTCGCCCACTTTTTGATGGGGTTGTTTGTTTTTTTCTTGTAAATTTGTTTGAGTTCACTGTAGATTCTGGATATTAGCCCTTTGTCAGATGAGTAGGTTGCAAAAATTTTCTCCCATTCTGTAGGTTGCCTGTTCACTCTGATGATAGTTTCTTTTGCTGTGCAGAAGCTCTTGAGTTTAATTAGATCCCATTTGTCAATTTTGGCTTTTGTTGCCATTGCTTTTGGTGTTTTAGACATGAAGTCCTTGCCCATGCCTATGTCCTGAATGGTAATGCCTAGGTTTTCTTCTAGGGTTTTTGTGGTTTTAGGTCTAACATGTAAGTCTTTAATCCATCTTGAATTAATTTTTGTATAAGGTGTAAGGAAGGGATCCAGTTTCAGCTTTCTCCATATGGCTAGTCAGTTTTCCCAGCACCATTTATTAAATAGGGAATCCTTTCCCCATTGCTTGTTTTTGTCAGGTTTGTCAAAGATCAGATGGTTGTAGATATGCGGCATTATTTCTGAGGGCTCTGTTCTGTTCCATTGGTCTATATGTCTGTTTTGGTACCAGTACCATGCTGTTTTGGTGACTGTAGCCTTGTAGTATAGTTTGAAGTCAGGTAGCGTGATGCCTCCAGCTTTGTTGTTTTGGCTTAGGATTGACTTGGCGATGTGGGCTCTTTTTTGGTTCCATATGAACTTCAAAGTAGTTTTTTCCAATTCTGTGAAGAAAGTCATTGGTAGCTTGATGGGGATGGCATTGAATCTATAGATTACCTTGGGCAGTATGGCCATTTTCACTATATTGATTCTTCCTCCCCATGAGCATGGAATGTTCTTCCATTTGTTTGTATCCTCTTTTATTTCATCGAGCAGTGGTTTGTAGTTCTCCTTGAAGAGGTCCTTCACATCCCTTGTAAATTGGCTTCCTAGGTATTTTATTCTCTTTGAAGCAATTGTGAATGGGAGTTCACTCTTGATTTGGCTCTCCATCTGTTATTGATGTATAAGAATGCTTGTGATTTTTGCACATTGATTTTGTATCCTGAGACTTTGCTGAAGTTGCTTATCAGCTTAAGGAGATTTTCGGCTGAGACGATGGGTTTTCTAGATATACAATCATGTCATCTGCAAACAGAGACAATTTGACTTCCTCTTTTCCTAATTGAATGCCCTTTATTTCCTTCTCCTACCTGATTGCCCTGGCCAGAACTTCCGGCCAGCATCATCCTGATACCAAAGCCTGGCAGAGACACAACAAAAAAAGAGAATTTTAGACCAATATCCTTGATGAACATTGATGCAAAAATCCTCAATAAAATACTGGCAAACCGAATCCAGCAGCACATCAAAAAGCTTATCCACCATGATCAAGTGAGCTTCATCCCTGGGATGCAAGGCTGGTTCAACATACAAAAATCAATAAACGTAATTCAGCATATAAACAGAACCAAAGACAAAAACCACATGATTATCTCAATAGATGCAGAAAAGGCCTTTGACAAAATTCAACAACCCTTCATGCTAAAAACTCTCAATAAATTAGGTATTGATGGGACGTATCTCAAAATAATAAGAGCTATCTATGACAAACCCACAGCCAATGTCATACTGAATGGACAAAAACTGGAAGCATTCCCTTTGAAAACTGGCACAAGACAGGGATGTCCTCTCTCACCACTCCTATTCAACAAAAAATAATTTTAAAAATTAAAAAAAATCACTGAAAAGAAAGTGCTTTTAATTCGGAAAACAATTTTTAGTAGTGTTAAACTATAAAGAAAATTAGTCACAGGAAGAAATTTTGTATCTTCTAAAATCTTTTGAAAATTCTATGCAGAACTGTAATCACTGGGGAAGGCTTACAGTTAGAATTAATCTGTCCAGCATACTCATAATAAATAACTTATTATTAATATTAAAACTAATAAAGTTAGCAGACCCAAAGTAAATGGATATGTGATATTCTGTTTTTATTATTATTTCCAAAGGCTAAGGTAGCTAAACTTTCATGCATGATGTTGTAAAAATTAAACGATGCACAATCATTTGAAAAATGGATTTTCCTTGTACAAGTTGGCCTTTTCTGCTCTATATATTTGTTTAGAAATATATCTGTCTTCTGGCTGATATTGCTTTAGACTGATCAAATTTGTGTTTGAATATAATAATGGGATAGTGTTTTGAGTTTCTCAAAATAAATGTCTGAGAGATAGCATTAGTTCTTTTTGATTTGACACTTCCTTTCCATTGCCTATTTGGAGGTTACATAGTCTTTATTCTGGTTATTCTACTTGAGATGCACAGCATAACACATGATCACCCAATCAGTATTTACCTTGAGTGAGGTATGATTAGATACATCTGGAGAGTCTTAGAGGATGGGCCTGCCAGGAGCCCATTTGCATGATGGACTGAAGAGTCTTTTAGGAAGTAGTCCATCCTATGGCAATAGAGAGTTGACATAGAGAAGCTTGATATAAATTCAATGCTTTGAGAGTAGAAGGAACCAAACCATGGAAGTTGCATGGTTCATTCTGCCATCCTCCGAAATGTAGGCTTGAGTGTGTTGATGATCAAATCCTAAAGCATCCTTTACCAAATTTTTGAACAATTTTGGAAACACTGAAAACTCCTGCTTTGTATTCTATATATAGCACCAGAATAAGCAGGGGTACATAGAACTAAAACAGTGATGGCAGCAAGAGGCTGGAGCAGCCTACTACCTGACCCACTGAAGAAGCAGGACAGGAGACATCTTTGGCAGTGGTTAGCTGGAGGCAAAACCAGTCATGCTAGCACTGGAGGGAGACTGTTTCATAAAGATTGATGGCTAACTCAGTGGCTTTCCAGCATCTTCCAAGCAGGTTCATGGACATTGTCTTCTGCAGTAGATATCTGTTTAGAGTCAGGAAAAAAAAAGAAAAAAAGGCAGATGCCACATGGTAAAAGAGAGAACTGGGTTTATGTGCAATTGTGAGACCCATTGGTCACTTCTCAGAACTTGTGTGTGTGAAGGACCTTATTTTAAGAATACAAGGTCCTGAAATGCCTTAAAGTACTTTTCCTCAGGAAGATGTCTTGGGGAAGATAGAAAAGTCTGGTATGATAAGAATGACAAATTACAATATGACATGTAAAACAGATAAATGAACTGCATTTGTTGCAAACTACAAAACTAAGCCAAATGCATAATTGTAAAGGAGCAAACCGTTAAGCTCTTTTCATCCATTTTGTTTATATTACTGTCTTCTGAATGAGTTCATAGTGTCAACAGCATCTTTGGCAAAAATAATGGAATTAACAGAACAAGAGAGGTCAGAGTAATACCTCACTAGGTATTCAACTGAGTTCCTTTGAACTATTTTGTTCTGCTTATTTTGTCTGGGGTTTTTCTTTCAGTTTATTTCCAACTTTGACAAGCTGCAGATCCACGTTTCCAGCTGTCTTCTGTATATTCCTACATGAAGATGTTATTACCTTATAATTATTCCCCAAATCTTCTGCCCTCTATATTTTGTTGTTGATGTTGTTGTTAATGATGTCACCATCCCTTTGGTCTCTCAAGTAAGGAAAACAGATTTACTTTTTCCTTCTCCCACTCCTTTGGTTCCCTTATCCAATATGTTAACGTCGGTGCCATTAGTAACTTCTGAAATCTCACTCCTATCTTTCTACCACTGGAGTATAGGTCTTCACCGTGTCTTGTCTGGACTTTTGCAATAGCTTCTTAACACAAGACTCTCCCCACTGTAGTCAATACTCTACCTTCGTTATTATAGTCATCTTCCTAAGGACAAATCTGATCATTTAATTTGCTCTTCATAATCCCTGTTAGCTTCATTGCATGGGGCATAAAGCCAAATTTGTAAGCACTGAAAATAAAACCCTTCACACACTGGCTCCTTCAGCTTCATCCCTATCACCCAGATTCAGCCATATTGGACTTCTCACTGTCATTTGCATAAAACTGGCCCATTCACATTTGTTCGTATGCAGAATTCTTTCATAAAATGTCTTCAGTTGGCAAAATCTTAGTCATCTTTTCAACAGAGAACAAAATCACCTTCTCTTGGATTTTGAGCTTTCCTGAATGCTCTCAGGGGCAGAAATAGTTTCTCCCTCTTTTCTGTTCCTTGGCACTTTCCTTCCTAACCACAGCATGGCACCTGCCACAATTATGATCATTTCTCTATCTTGATGTCTGTGTCCCCACTAAACTGTGTGATCCTCTAGAACAGAAAGGTATTAGCAATTCTCTTTGTGTCCCCAGAGCCTCACGTGGGACTACACCATGGGTATAGAATAAGTGTTGACAGAGTGAATGAATAAAGAAGCACAGCGAAGTGACTAAGTCAGAGGAGGGACACTTAGATCAGCTTCAGAAAGTGGAACTACAAGTGGATAGAGTGTGGCTATACATAGAGTAGAACATTCTAAGTGTCAGAGCTTTTAAAAATGGTAGCGTTTCCATGTTACTAATCATCAGAGACATGGAAATCAAAACCACAACAAGATACCATCACACCAGTCAGAATGGCTATTACTAAAAAGTAAAAAATTAACAGATACTGGCAAGACTGCAGAGGAAAGAGAATGCTTATACACTGTTGGTAGGAATGCAAATGAATCCAGCCCCTGTGGAAAGTAGTTTGGAGATTTCTCAAGGAACTAAAAATAGAACTACCATTTGACCCAGAACTTCCATTACTGGGTGTGTATATTCAAAATAAAGTAAATCGTTCTTCCAGAAAGACACATGCATCCATATGTTCATCACAGCACTATTCACAGTAGCAAAGACATGGAATCAACCTAGGTGCCCATCCGTGGTGGATTGGATAAAGAAAATGTGGTACATTTACACCATGGAATACTATGCAGCCATAACAAAGAACAAAATCATGTCCTTTTCAGCAAATGGATGCCACTGGAGGCCATTATCCTAAGTGAATTAACACAGGAACAGGAAACCAAATACCACATGTTGTCACTTATAAGTGGGAGCTAAGCAGTGGATAAACAGGGACGTAAAGCAACAAAAGACACTGTGGATTACTAGAGGCAGGGAGGGAGGGAGGCAGTCAAAGGTTGAAAAACTAGCTATTGGGCACTATGCTCAGTACTATGGTGACAGGATCAATCATACCACAAACCTAGCATCACACAATATATCCAGGTAATGAACCTGTACATATAACCCATGAATATAAAAGTTGAAATTAATTTTAAAATGAAATAAAATAAAATTGAAAAAAATGAAATAAAGAAGTAGCAAGTGTTCTTTAATTAGAAATTCTCAGAGGATGGTTGGCCACTTGTGAACAAATGGATAGGTGATGTACATCAGGTAGTTGTTTGGCTATGCTAAATGACCTCTAATTCTACTCAGAGATTGTGTTATTCTTCATTAATACACAATCCCTCATGTCACCTGATAATTTCCAGTAGTCAGTGATATCTGTCTTTAACCCTGGCTCTGTAAGTTTATCTTCCATAAATAGATTGGAAATGTATTCAGTTGGAACTAAGCTGGGGAAGGGGGAGAGAATGAAAATGAGAGTATCAAGTAAACATAAATGACATGCTATGATTTTTTTGAAGATGGTACATGAAAACTGAAATGTTCTGTTTGTAACATTGAGAAGAGCTGAGGCTTTGCATTTTTGGTACTTCAAGTGCCAGGAGGGAGAAGCAGCAACCTCCTCCCACTCCTGGGAGTTTGGTGTAAAGGGACATGGCCCAGCCTGCAACTAACTTGGAGTTAGTCCAACCCATCTACTTGTGCTAAATTGTAGCTCTAATATCTCTGTGGGTTTTGTAATAACATATATAATTATGATGCATTGTTTTTATATAGCACCTTTCTCTAAGGAGCATAAAGTGCTGTGTGGACATTATCCCATTAAATCTCACAGCACTCTGGAGACATTGAAAGAAGGCAGGTGATATTATATCCCCTTTGAACCCAGAGCTGAAAAGGAATTTCTCCAACCAAAAGTAAATACAAGCAAGATGGAATGAAAGCAAGATTTATAAGAGGATATAAGGTTAGAGTTTAAAGGAAGATATTGACTATGTTGGAATTAAAGGGAGATTTAAGGCAAAAAAAAAAAAAGTAAAAGAATTGCTGTGAGAAAATAACAAAGTGTCTAGAGTGTGTATATATATATATGTGTGTGTGCACAAAATTAAAATAATATACAAATACTTTCAAAACTGGAAAAGCAAGATTATTTTAAAACCATCTATAATTTTACTACAATAATAAAACTAATTTGATATATTACCTTATGTCTTTTTGTTTTGCTTTTACTGTGCATCTGTGATTTTCCACATAAAATTATACCATATATTCAATTTTGTATTGTGTATTTTTCACTTAATTATATATCATAAAGTTTGCATACTTATAATTCTGAGTAGCCGTATAATTTTCCACAGAATTATAAACCATAATTTGTTTTACTCTTTTCTATCAAAAGGCAGTTTCCACACTTTCACCATAATAAATAACAATAGATTGAAAATCTATCTTTATGCATATGGATTTTTTATTTTTTAAATTATTTCCTTAGCAGAGAAAATTTCCGGGAATAGAATTACCAGATTAATATGGATATGTAAGTACATTTAAACATGACTGCATAAACATACTCTCAAATTAACATGTAAGTGAAAAAAGGAATAAGAAAATTATCTAAAAACCAACTATGTTTACACGTTACAAACTATGTTTACAAGTTTCCAAGGCAGCTATTTTAAAAGTAAAAATGTTAGCAATTATTTTTGTCTGTGCACAAACAAGTAGTTTGATTTTATTTTTATCACATCGTCATTCAATTCAATTTCTTTGGTAGTGTGAAACCAGATTAAAAATAAAAAGTCGAATCTCAAAGAAAACATAAATTTGTACCTGATTTTTAAAAGTAGATTTACTTGACTGGAACATGTAATTTCTCTGTATTCTTAATTTTAATTTACATGGTCAAATGTTCTATGAAAATAATTAGGAAAGTGTGTATGTGTGTATACTAATACCTAAAGCCCCATTTTAAGAAAGTAAATATAATTGTAAATTTTTCTTATTAATTATGGAAGCACTGGAGAAAATGACATGTGTGTATTACTGTTTTTGGTGACAAGTTGTTACATGGTATCATGTACCAAAGTGATTAACTCAAGAGTCAAAGATTAGGTCGGGCGCAGTGGCTCATGCCTGTAATCCCAGAACTTTGGGAGGCCGAGGTGGAGGGATCACCTGAAGATAGGCATTTTAGACCAGCCAACGTGGTGAAGCCCCATCTCTGCTAAAAATACAAAAATTAGCCGGGTGTGGTGGTGTACACCTGTAGTCCCAGCCACTCGGGAGGCTGAGGCAGGAGAATTGCCTGAACTCCAGGGGTGAAGGTTGCAATGAGTCGAGATCACACCACTGCACTCCAGCCTGGGTGACAAAGTGAGACTCTGTCTCAAAAAAAAAAAAAAAAGGTCAAAGATTAAAAATACTGGCTTTTAAAAACATTTAAAACACATTAAAAACATATTGATGTGTAAGGTAAATACTGACCAAGGAAACTGTCAGGCCAGTGTTTTTCCAAATGGCAATCAATCTAAATGATGTCAAGAATATGAAGTCAAAACTAGCTTAGATATGAATGAGGCATACAGCCTTAACCATGGACTTGAGAATCTTGTTTTAATCACTGTTCTCAATAATATTCTTGCTGATCTGAAGTCACATACCCCTTTTTATCTATTTTATGGTTTTAAGTAATGTTGCAAATTGACTGAAGTTAACATGGCACACCAAAACATTTCTACTAGCTGACAGAAATTTTGCAAACCATTCTCATTTTTATGGCTTTAGCAATAGTGTTCAAAGATATTAATTGAGCATTGAAGCAGTGCTAGAGATTGCATTTTCTATTTCACCACACAGTCTAACAAGCAGGGTCTGTCTTGGGAAAAATGGACTTGAAGTATTATAAGAAAGACATTTTTTCACAGACTCTAAAAGACAATTAATCTAAAGTTAAGTAAATTAAAGCTACCCACTGAGAAAAGTTCATTTGGTCTCTGTTTAAAACTAAAAACTCCACGCTATAATTTGTTTTCAAATTATAGCAAAGATGAGCAATTAATACAGCTACATCCTACTCCTGTAATACAGTGATGAGCTACATACTCTCAACAACCTGTGGTCACCAAGAAAATGGAAGATAGAGAATGATTGGTTAATTTACTCATTCTCTCAGAGCTTGAATGAGGAATGTATTCCCCAATGGGTCCATAGGTAACTTCTTTCAATACTCTATTATTAATACAATGCTTCCATATTATCCTGTAAGTATTGTTTAACTTGTTTGCCTCTTCTACTAGAGGATGAGCTTTCTTGGAGGCAAGAATTTTGATTGATGTCTTTGGTATTCCAAGGCCTTGCACAGTTTCTGGCACATGGTAAACACTTATTAAATATTGGTGAATAATCAAACAACCAAATGGTTTTTACTTCCCACCGCGCATCTACTATTGTGCTAAGGACTGAGAGAGACATAAAGAAGTGTACCTTCAAGGAGTGTATAATTAATACATAAATGTGAAGTTAATGAACACCACACGGTAGTCTGTTGTGACGCTGTAATAGAAGATTCTTTGGTGCTGGTACTAGGAAAATAGTCAAGAAGAGTTACATATACAAAAAAAAAAATTGTGCCATTGTGATAGGTGAGTGATAGATAGGCATGGCCATACAGGTTAACTGAGAAGTACTAAGGTCTATTTCCATCATTGTTTGATTAGTGTTCAACTCCCTTTCTAGACTGTGCTCTAAAAAGTCAGAGTGCACATGGGTTTTCATTCACCATTGTATTTCTAAGATCTAGCAGAGCACTGGCATGAAGTAGGTAATTGAGCACTTGCTTTGCTCAATATTCTCTACTTTTTCAAAGGCTAGATCATTCTCATCCTCATCTCCCAGCTTAGGTGTCCTTTCTTCCAAGATGCCTCGCAAAGTGCCCTCTGTGTTATTTCTTTTCTCAATCCCTAGTTTATTTCCTTTGCAAAACATATCACCACTTATTTGGCTCTTTACTCATTCTTTTACCTGTCACTCCCACCAGACCTGATGGTAAACCTCTGTCCATCTGTTTTGGTCCTGGTTGCAACCATAGCACATATCACAGCACCTGGTACCCTTTCCCTGCAGAGGCTCTTACCTCATAGAGGTCTTTTCTTACCCTATCTAACGTAGCTTCTCCCAATCCTTATCATGGTTTATTTTCTCTCTAGCGCTAATATTTTCTGTAATTATTCTGTGTATGTAGTTATGCCATATTCAAACTATAAACCCCGTGAGGACAGAGCCTAGAGCCATTTCTACCTGATTCATTGCTGTATCAAGGCTTAGTAGGGGGACTGACACAAACAGTTCTTGAATGTGCAAATATTTAGCAAATAAAAGGTGATGACACAAATAAAAGACAAAATAATTTTAAAAAAAGCAAAGGAAAGAGATTAGTTGTTAACTAGGATAGCAAAACAAGTGTTAGCTTAGAATTGTGATGGTAAAAGCAAGATCTATTTTCAATGAAAAATAATGGTTGGAAATCAAAGATTGTTAGAGTAAAGAGAAGTGACAAGGACTAAACCAGAAGAGCAATCTGAAGACTTTTATCTCTACACAACTGTGGGCAAACATCTGTACACAATTTGGCAGCTTCTTTTTCTTTTTTTCTTTCCTTTTCTTTTTTTTTATTTTTTTGGTTGGTTGTTTGTTTTGAGATGGAGTCTCCCTCTGTTACCCAGGCTGGAGTGCAGCGGTGCGATCTCGGCTCACTGCAACCCCTGCCTCCCAGGTTCAAGTGATTCTCCATCCTCAGCCTCCTGAGTAGCTGGAACTACAGGTGCATGCCACCACGCCCAGCTGTGGTTTAATGAGAGACACAAACGAAACAATGGTTAGACCAAGACAGTAATGTAAGGTCATTTAGAGCCAGGACAAGCTGAATTACTTGCCATCATGCAAAAACACTCATGGGACTGGACAGACCTAGGTTTGGCTTTTACTCTTCTATTTATAGCTGTATTACAGTGGGTAAGGCAGGTGCCTTCTGTGAGCCACAGTGTCTCCAATTGCAAAATGAGAAAAATAAAACCTGCCATGTAGTATCATTTTTAAAATAGAACAAAGAAATATATGTAAAAGGCTGCACCTAGTACAGAATCTACTTCATGTGGGAGATCATTGAATAGTGGTCATTGTTAGAACAGTGCATCAATTACAGTACCCAGCTAGAAGGGTGGCAAGCAAAATATTTAATCATATTAGTAAAGGAAGATGTATTTCCTTTCATTTAAGTAACTTTAAAGGACATCTCTTTATTTTAGATTATTGCATGAGCAACCAATTGATCATAATATATAATTGTCAGTAAGGGCATGATTAATCATAAACTACTGACTTGAAAAAGAAAGATCATTAATTATGATAATTATTATTCTTTCTCATTGTATATAATTAAGGCTTAGGAAGTAAAATTGAAAAAAATCTTTCACTGATTCTGAGTTAATTAGCATACCTTGCAGGTATTTACATTAAAACACCCAAAATGTTCTTCCTATGTTTTGTTCTAAAAGAAGAGATTTGAAGAGCTCTCCATTTCAGGCTAAGGCTAATTGAAAGGCAGATGCTACATGATTAGTTGAGGTATTTGTTTTGAGTGTGTAGTTGTTAGAGTGAATTTTTCATTTGAAGATATATATAGTATTAAAAGTCCAGGAATCTCTGAGTTGAGAATTAGGGGCAGAGAGCAGTCAACAAATCATATATTTGTAAAATAATTTGGAACCTTCTTCAGAGAACTGATTTCTGAATAGTCTGTCACCTAAACAATTTCATAATGATGCTGATTTGCCAACTTCTGCTCCAGCAAGAGGCAATAAATCAAGTGTACCTGGGTTTATATGGGGAAAAACATATTAATTGATTTATGCATATAACATTGCAGATATCCATAAAGCAAAGCCTTTGGCAACTGGCAAATGTAATAATTTCACATTTACCTATGGTTCACCAAGTACAAGCCACTGCTTGAAGGCAAAACTGTATGTTTTATGTTTAGTTTTTACGATTGCTTCCATATAGTCTCTCTGTGCATTAAAAGTCCATTTTCAGAACCATGGGTTTACCAATTTTTATGAGTAAAAATGTTATGAGATATTATACTGAGGTACCATCAAATTATTTTCTGATAATTTTTACCACCTTCAGAACTCCACTGTTACTTTGTTTCCACATATGCCTAAGGATATAATTTGTAATACTTTTAAATATGACACATTTCATTAGAAATATGATATATTGCAGAGATATTATATGAAGCTTCAACCTCACAATAACATTACAGATTAGTTTTTAATGTTGGTTACATTGACAATTTTATTTAAAATCAAATATAAAGAAGGATATTTAATAAAATGATTAATGAATTTTATATTTATAGGCAATGTGTCATCTTCTGATCATAATTATGAGCAAAAAGAATTAATCCTTTAAGTGAAGGGCATCTTGTAACACAGTAACTTAAACACTCCATTGATATACAAACAAGGAAGACTTAAGATAAAATAGTTTGTTAGGTTTCTATGCCAAAAAATGTTATTGTTACCCATATAGATCTTCTTGTGTTTTTGCACTGCCTTAAGTCATATACGTAACATAAAAGTTTTACCATTTAATGATATGCACAGCCGCAGTATGTTGGGAGTACAAATCTTAACCATCACATAAGTTCCGAAGAAACATAAAAGCTGTGTCTTTTTAGCAAGCTGTGAAGTGATAGCCATCACTAGTGGGCTCTAAATCATCTCAAAAGCCATTCTGTTTTTCCATGCAGTGATATAGGAATCTGACATCAGAGTACCTAAACATGTTGAAAAATATCCTCAGGTGAGAAAAGCGAAGTGCAAAGAAGTTAGGGAGATAGTATTCATTACTAGAAATATGATAAGTTTAGAGCCAAATCTGTGCATTGGCAGTAAAAATTCTAAGATGGCCATAAACCATCTAGAGTTAAATGCATATCTCAGCCTGCATATTTTGTAGGCTTTGTCAATGACTTGCAGGATAAACATAGGACCACTTCCCTTCCTTCACTTTGCAATGTGTGTTAGACAGGATTCCCTCCCCAGGTGCTCCAGGTAGCAAAAAATTCTGAGAAAATATTATTTCAAGATCAGCTGCAACATACCACTGAAAGTCAACCTTTCATTACAGATATAATTTAGCATCAAACAGAAGGACATATCGGCATGATAGTTGGGCTTAAAGTGGGTAGATAATTGCAATATTAGGCCTGATGGGGGAAAATGTCATGAAAAATCTTACTATGGTAAACAAAAGAAGTCTTTTCAATCAGACTGTCCTGGGTACAAATCCTTTTGGTATCAATTGTGCAGCATTGGACAAGCTATTTAACTGCTCTGTGAGCCTCAGTTTACTTCCACGTAAATTAAGAAAAATCCTACCTACCATATATATTTGCGTGTGGTTTACAATAGATTAAATATATCAAATGTCTGGCACAGAGCAAATTCATGACAAATGTTTGTTTGCTTAGTCTGAATTGAATACGAAAATATAGTCAATCTCCTATATAGGATTTTCTTTTTTTATTATTATTATTATACTTTAAGTTCCAGGGTATATGTGCACAACGTGCAGGTTTGTTACATATGTATACATGTGCCATGTTGGTGTGCTGTGAAGAGTCCTCAGTAATGTGGAGGGAAATGTATTGAAATATAGTTCGGGGGCTACTGATTGAATTTCATCTGGTCTCTACCAGTAATCTGTTGGATGATATGGGAGGATTCCTGTAACCTCATTGACTGTCATTGTCTGTAACTATAAAAGGAAGAGTTTAATTTGATTCTTTATTTATCAATGTTATTTTATATTCTTTGAGAATAGATGCTTTGCATCTAGTGAGCATTGAGTAACTGTTGAATTAGTTCAATAATAGTGTGATGCCCTCCTATGGGGAACTTGAGTATATCATTGGGAACTTCTGTGAGAAATGTAGACGTCACATTCACTCTATTCATGCTATGTGGAATCTATAAAACAGATTTGCTGTAGCCACCTCAGGCTTTGAATGGATTGTGTCAGTATAAAAATAGGCAACTGCTAACAAGCATGTAAGGTTCTTTACCCCAGCATGTGGACTTGTTTTCCAAAAAGACCCTGAGGATGATAGAATCTCTCTCCCATAGGTGTCCAACAAGGAAAGTAATGTATTTTAGACTTTTCTTGGCCATTGACCTCTGGACTAACAATCGTTTCAGAAAATTTTTCAATTCACTGAGGGAATAATTCTCCAACAACAAAATGTATTTTATTCTTTCCTTCCCTCTAACCTGCTCCAGTGTATCTTGTTTTCCTAGTCTTTCCTCTCTTACATGAGGATGGATAATTTTTCTCTAGAGCTCAGAGGATGAACACTCTTGACCTAACACTCATTGAAGAAAGGCATGGAAAGCCTGCCAGTTCAAATCCATTGCTCTAAAGGTTTTACTTTCTGTTACATATTATCATTGGATGTTCCAAAGGGGTCAGAGATGGAGGTTGTTTCAGAACCTGAAGTCTTTACTAAAAAAGATGAAACCAGAAAGAAACCACACTGGGTACAGAGCAGTGAGGATTCAGCCTATTGTTTCCAAAAGCCTGCTACATTCAAGACACAGTGAACTTAACCCAGTTTTGTTTTGTTTTTTAGAAGAACAGCCATCTTGACTTCACAAAGAGTGATGGTCAGAATATTTAACTACTGGTACAGCAGTGGTACTGACCAAAGAGAATAGATACTGCCCAATCAGAATGGACACCAGCTGTAAACAACCAGTGTATCCATATTGGTGCACACTGGCTTTTAGCATTTGCCCTTGCAAAAACTACTGAAAATATTAAAAGGGAATCTCACATGTCAGAGTCCTCTGTTCTACCAAAATTCAACTTATTTTATGCTAACAAAATTATTTGAAACTAATCTAATCATAGTCTCTCTCCAGTTACTGCCTCTTTGTCCTACTTCAACTAACAGCAAAGCTCCTTATTAGAGTTCTGTATTTATTTCCTCTACTTCTCACCTCCCATTTTCTCTTGAACCAACTCCAATCAGGCCTTTGTCCCCAATGTCAGCTTCCTCAGGAGCTCAAAGGTCTTATCAATGTCAACAACCCCCATATTGCCAAATCTGATGGTTAATATTCAGTCTTTTTATTACTTAAACCTTCAGGGGCATTAGACACAAGTTAATCATGCCTTCCCTTTTGAAACACTTTTTTACCTGGCTTCTAGGACACCGCTTTCTCTTGTTCTTCTTCTAATGCATGCCATTTCTTTTCAGTCTTCTTTACGGGATTCTCTTCCAGCTTATAAATGAAGGGGTGCCTCAGTCAGTCCCTGGCCTCTTCTCTTGGCTTTCTATGCTCCCTTTCTAAATGATTTTATCCGATTCTGTGGCCTTAGATCAATAGACTGGTGAGCCCACATCTATATCTCCAGCCTTGTGCTCTCCCCGAAGATTCCCAAGTGCCTACATAATATACCTCCACTTGGATATCTAATAAGCCCTGCCATATTAGCATATTCTGAGCTCTCTGGATTTCTTACCCACTTCTCTATTTTCTGCAAGTGTATTGGTTCCCCAATGTCTCCGTTCTCAGCAAATGCTATTACCATTTACCAGTTGCTCCAGCCATTCAGAAATTCAGTTGGTGATGCCTTCAAAATACACCTTGATCTGACCACCTGGCCCACCCTTATTTAAATCACTGTCATTTCACACCTAAACTACTGCAACAGTCTCCTAATAGATTTTTTACCCCTCCTACAGTCAGTTTATAACTGTCCACATAACTCACACTCCCATGACCATTGTTACCTTGCTGTTTCTTCAATATAATTGTCTCATTTCCTCCTCAGGGCCTTTGTACTTGCTCTTTCCTCTAGCTGATGTGGTCCTCCTCCAGAGCTTCTCAGGGCTTCCTCTTTCATATCAATCAGTACTCCACACAAAGGTCATCTTCAGAGAAGTTTTCTTTTTAATAATTAAAATAGAAGCCACACCCAACTCACTATTCTCCATCCCCCTTCTCTGCTTTATTTGCTTCAGAGCACTTATCACTATTTGACTTCACATTATCTTGCTATTTTCTGTTTGGTCTGTCTCCCCAAATAGAATATATGCTCCATAAGACATTCCAGAAAAAACATATAATCATAGAACTAAAACCATTGTGAAGAACTCTGGAGGTCATTCACCTCTACCCACCATCTAATATTTAGATCAACCTTGTACTCTCTCCATTATTTGTAAAGTGAATATTTTTATATTTAATCACATTTTCCCACTGATCTCCATCATCATTATTTTTTCATGGAGAAAAATGACCTCAATATTAAATAAAAATGTTACCAAGGACAATAATACCTACTCTTGACAGTATGCAATTAATTTTCCTATATAGCCCATAGAAGAAATTAGTCATTCAGACAATTGAATGTGACCATTCCTGGCAGCATGTGTGGAGCCAGAACAGATACTGGAGCAGTGACATTTTGTACCAAATATGCAAATATAACAAAGCACCAGATAAGTAGGAGCTATGTGCTATTGAACTGTAGCCAGAGCCTGAACAAGAACACAAATATGTTGTCTAATAACTTTGTTCCACTAGATTTCATTCATTCCTTATTGGAGGAACACGCATTTGAGTAAGAAATATGCCGATTTATATAGTTAACTTTCATTCTTCTTAAGAACTGCTCACTAGATCAAGTTGTTTGATAACTGATGAAGATGATCCAAGATGACTTATCATTGAGTGTGTTTCTTTAGACTTTGCACTAACTTTAGTTATCAGCAACTCTTCAGAGCTAGTTATTTGTACCCCCTTTCCCCTTTTATTGGTGTCTTTAAGATGTTAAGCACTCTTTCCTGTGTACTGGTTAACTATATTTGCCTAGTGAAGGAGTACTGATTTTCCATTATTCCTAGATGCCACATGATGCATTCCTATTCTTTGTAAACACTTATAAGACTGACTTATATTTTGTCCTTCATCACCTCAGTCTGCCAGGGCAAGATGTCTTTAAATGAGGCCCAGTGCGTTTCATCAGACACATTTCTACCTTGACACTTAAAGGAATGATGTTTTCAAGGTGTCTAGGTGTAATGAAGTTTGTTTTAAAAACCCGCTGCTATCTTGCCAGAGCCTCAAGGCAAGGCCTCTGAAAAGTAACAGACTATACTTACTTTTCAGGCCTCTTCTGGGCTTGACTTATTTGCTTTTTCTATAGGCACTAAACTATTACTTATATTTCATTTATATATGTTGACTTCAGAATTTTCCAGAAAAATTCATATTGGCCTTTGCAAGTAAGAAAAATGATTGATGAATAAAAGATATTAAACAATCCTATAAAATAGATCCTTAGGATAATTAAATTGCTTGAGCAACAACAATTTTGAGAGTTCATTGCTATTTTAGAATACACAAAAGCACATAAAAAAGTGAAGTTTTTAACAACATTTCAAGTAAGGGTTTACAGTTTGACTTGGATCTGTTTTAGTGATGAATGAGGTCTGCCATCTTTACTACTTGTTGAAAAAAGCCTACTTGAACCAGAAAGTCTAGATTTTTCTCCACAGATTTTAAATTCTTTAAATAGCATAAGTTCCTCCTGAGAGAAAACTCCAAAGAGTTATAGAATTAATTTGCCCTTGAAGAGAAAAACAACAGTGAATATTAAGAGAAAGTGAGAATACAACATATGAGAAAAGGGGAATTGTCAAAGGACATCTAAGAAGTAACCTCCTGCAATGTCTCTATTGTTCATCCTTCAAATTTATGGCAGGGCATCTCTTAACATTCAACCTTGCCTTAATGCTCCTCCTGCTGTCATCCGCTATGTGAAATGATCCCCCGACCTTTAAAATCACATGTTGGTTTACATTCTCTTTCCTTGTTCTCTCACTTGGTTAGACATGTCTCATGAACTTCTTTGTATTTACATGACGACTAAAAGGGTGACTTGGTTCAACCCAACAAACATTTTTAACCAACTCTCCAAACATTTACTGCCTCTTCTCACAATATTTACAATGACTTCCACTCTCTCTAATTGTCCACTCCTTTCCTCTGTGATCAATGACAAATGGCTCGATCTTTGTTTCACTCTCTGTATAATTCCAGTACACCTAGTTTATAGGGAAAAAAATAAGACAACCAATTTTTAATAATAATTAATGTAAGATGATGTATAATGTTTATTTACAAAAACAAGTATTTATTGTGTTGTTTCTGTTTACTTATATCCATCCTTTGTTTCCATTTATGTGAAACCACAGAGATTCTTTTTTTTTTTTGAGACGGAGTCTCACTGTGTCGCCCAGGCTGGACAGGCTGGAATGCAGTAGTGCAATCTTGGCTGACTGCAACCTCCGCCTCCTGGGTTCAAGCAATTCTTCTACCTCAGCCTGCCAAGTAGCTGGGACTACAGGCATGAGCCACCATGCCTTGCTAATTTTTGTATTTTTAGTAGAGACGGATTTCTGTCACATTGGCCAGGGTGGTCTCGAACTCCTGAACTCAAGTGATCCTCCCGCCTTGGCCTCCCAAAGTGCTGGGATTACAGGTGGGGATTGTTATATATCTTTAACCTTCAGAGAGCTCCATTCATCAATTCAACAAATATTTGAGTTCTTACTATATACTGAGCATTATTTCAGCCATAGAAAATACAGCAGTGAACAAAACGGAAAGAAATTCCTCTAAGCTCCCTGGAGCTTACATTAATAAACAAATAAATAAGCAAAATCTACTGTATGTCAAGGTTTCCAAGGGTTTATTCGGCCGAGTGATACTAGGACAACTTTGCCAATTAGAATAAGTACAGTGTTGCTGAAAGAAATCAGGCACTCAGGTTTCTTAATAAGAAACAAAAATATCACCCAAAGCCTGAGTACAATTCTTCAGGCCACCACTGCTCACTGTCATCTGAAATTCGGTTGCTAGGACACTGCTAAGCATAGCAAAGCTAAGGACACTTTACAAGCTGGGGAAGTTTTTGGTAGAATGATGTTATGATATTCATAGATCTAAATTCAGTTATGAAATACGGGGCATAGAGATTAACATAGAAAGAAATAAATATATCTGTAAAGTTGACTTTTGATATCATTCAAGCTTAATCTAATGCCTATAAAAAGAAGATATACAAATTATTACATTGAAAAACTGTTGGTATTTTATAGTAACATTTAAGAATTTATAGCTTTTCACTAAAATCTAATCTAATCTATCTCTTAATTTCCTCATAAATCAGGTGGCTAATTTTTAGCCTAGAAAATACAACTTTTGTTCTGATACTATGGCTTTAGTTTTGCAGGGTAGGGTAATCAGTATCATTACATTTTTATCCTCTAACGCTTCTCTAAATAGAAATGAGGTCTCTTCGTTTAATTTGGGAAATTGAATGCCAGTCAGGGACTTCAAAACAGTGTTGGTTTCAAGTTTGAGTTCCCCTGAATAGTACCAAATTATTTTCCTTGACCCTGAGGCATGGGTCTCAGTGAGAAAATATAGGGAAATTATGAATCCAAGATATCCTGAGACGATCTTGCCTACATATTTAACAGTGAACTGAAATTTTGTGTCTATTGTGGCTCATGAATAATAGGGATCAGTAACTGATTTTCATTGCATAGGCAAAAGTAAACCATCCATATATGTAAAAAATAAGATTAGATATATGTCATGACACTGTCCTTTTATTTTTATATGGGAAATACACCCATATGAATAAAAATTAACTGTTCGTCATATATGAAGCAAGATGCAAAGTTGGAAGTCTGTTCACACTGTGTACATTACCTTGAACTGATGAGAATTGGAGTAGCGTAATACCTTGTGCCTAAATAATTCTCACATCACTGAACCACAAATCTGATAGACCTCTGCAGTTATTGTAAGATTTAATAGCAGAGAACGATAAGAAAGCTTTGAATTACTAAACACTGATAACACTTCTTAAAGAACAAAATAAATGAATATTTCATAATATACAATCCCAGGATTAGCCTCTCTACCATGGGCTTTGTAGCTGAACACCTCTTGCCTCGTCATTCCCTTAATTCAACATTTTTATCTTGTGTTCAAAATATATATTTTACATTTATGTAGAAGGAAAGAAAGCCATGACTCTCATAACACTTCTATACAATCTGTATATAAAACTGGCTATACATCCATAGTTATGATGCCAGGAGAATCTCAGTGTTTGCTATGAATCACCCATTAGTCAAATCTCTCCACTCATCAGAGTCTGATTAGAAGCCAACTATCCCTGGGGCAGTTGTTTCTTGAAGAAAATGTTAAAGTTGGTCTTCTTGTTTACATCCGGATAGTATGAATCAAATGACATCCCTGTGATGAAAAAAAGAAAGAAAGAAAGAAAGAAAGAAAGAAAATAGTTTAAAGCCTCTCATGGAACTGGCTTTTGGTGATGACTGCCTTCAGTGATTCTCAATTAGAAAACATAGAGCAGGTAAAAATCATTCCAGTTCTGAAATAAAAGCAGGAAATGATGTCACTTTCCATAGTTAAAGGCAGCATGACCTAGCAGAAAGTATGTATTCTTTGGAGCCAGATAAAACCTCAGCTCTGCTGCATGGCACCTATGTCACTTTGGACAAGTGACAACTTTCCTGAGGCAGATGTTCACATCTGCAGGTGGACGTGTTAATTAGCTTGATTGTGGTTATCATTTTATAATGTATGCATATATCAAGACATCACATTGTGATCTTAAATATATGTAATTTTTATTTGTCATTTATACTTCAATAAAAAATGGACTAATAATAGCAAGTAGGATGGTTTTGTATGTAAGTATATACAGGAATATACAGCCTAGGATTATAATAGAACGTTGCAGGTGCTCCATAATTTATAACCCAAATGTCCACAGATTTCCTCTGCCATCAGTTACACATGTTGCTGGCTGTCCCTCCCACCTGCATAGCAGCAGTGTCTCCCTCACACTGTTAAAGTCTTTCACACACAGTGTGACCCACATTGCACAAGAAACCAGTAAGCTCCTGTTCTTCTGTCTTCATGAAGCTAATGCTTACATGTCTCTGAGGGAGGTGCCCTTCTCAACAGCCCTGTTCCAGGCGCCCTCTGGGAGGACTGTGCTCTGGCCCAAGTCCTGGGCAAAGGCCCCAGGGGGCCAGTGCTCTGCAATGGATAAGGGCAGAAAGGAGAACACGACTTTCTTCCTTTTTCTCCTGGACCTTGAAACAGCCAATATGTGACCCTCCTGGAAACATACCTATCCACTTCCTTTGCTTCACTGTCAGGATAAACTTGACCTTGAAATTATGCCAGGAAATAAACCATTTTTGTTGGACATTCACCTGTCTTTCACCTCTGTCTCCAGTAATGTGCTAATGTTATCTCATCCTCCCAGGGAGCTTGTGAGGCTGACATATTTAACACCAATTTATAGATGAAGAGACTGGAACCTAGATAGATTCAGAATACCGTCCCCACTCTCTCTGCTTTCTACCTCCTTTAAATACCTGAGGTTTCACCAGCCTAGGATGTCCATTTCCTTTTTTTTTTTTTTGAGATGGAGTCTTGCTCTGTCACCCAGGCTGGAGTACAGTGGTGCGATCTTGGCTCACTACAACCTCCGTCTCCCGGGTTCAAGCAATTCTCCTGCCTCAGCCTCCAGAGTAGCTGGGATTTTAGGCACATGCCTCCACACCTGGCTAATTTTTGTATTTTTGGTAGAGATGGGGTTTCACCATGTTAGCTAGGCTGGTCTCAAACTGATCTCAGGTAATCTGCCCGCCTCTGTCTCCCAAAGTGTTGAGATTACAGGGGTGAGCCAACACGCCTGGCCAGGATGTCCATTTTCTATTAAATGAGCACCACATGTTCTGCAAAACATTAGCAATTATCATTATTACTTTTCTGCTCCAAGTCAAATTAGGCCAGAGTTTACACTCACTCAAGAATGATGAGTCTGAAGAGGTATCTAGAGTAGGAATTGAAATGTAAAAATCAGAGTAGTAGAGAGAGAGAATGGAGGCAAGGCTTTAAGAGATTAAGTAAAAGAGGTTTGGAAAAACAAAATCTTGATTATAAAAAGTAAAATAGAAAGGATGGCTATGAAAGACTTTATGAATGAGTCATCATCTATTTTATTTATCTTCTTTTAAAAAATTCTTACATGGCACCAGCTGCTTCTGTCACACTTCACACCCCCAGGCCCAAACTACCTTCTCTGAGCCCTTTCTTTAAAAAAAGACAAAAAAGTAAAGTAATCTTCCAGATAAAAACTAAGACTTGTTCTTCCCCCTCTTTCCTTTACCCTCCATTTCTGTAACTTATCTCTCTCTGTGAAAGTACAGGTGGGAAATAATCAAGGAACTATTTGTGTGTGTGTGTGTGTGTGTATGTGTGTGTATGAGATTTTGATCATAGTCTACAAGAAATCTCTAGAGATTGCTTTCAAACTAAAACCAATTTCATACCCAATAGAAAACTTTAGTTTCATTGAAGGAAAAGCTAAATGGGAGCATTCAAAAATGTCTTTCTAAAAAGAAGCTGGTTCTGAATACACTTGCCCAATTACTACCAAGAAATCTTCTCCTCCTTAAACCCAGAAATAAAAAGAGAAGTGCTCTATTGATAATGCTTCGTGTCATTTATCCAGGGAAAGTGAAAGATATTCTGGTTATCAGTCATTTTCTTTGTCAAGCATAATTTTTCATGAGTTATATTTTAGCAAAATACTAAATTCAATGTCTATTATTATTATTATTATTATTATTATTGCAAACATCTTCCAAGCAACATAGAAAGAACAAAGGTGGCATTAGTGGAAAATAAAAGGCAAATGCACATTAACCTCAGCAATAGTTCACATGTGTTATCACCGATGCATCTTCTACCTCCTTTAATGCATCTTAAGTCATAATATTTTAGATCAAAATGTGCCAAATTAATTCAGCTCTAGTGCGTTGGGTTTTATGAACTTCCCAAATTACATGTCTATTTGCTGCTGATGTCTGAAAGACAAGTGGAGGTGAGACCAACAAGACATTTACATGTACCCTGATAGAAAGGGATAATGTTGCATCGTTCTGTTTTACTTCTTGTATATTTATTTCTTTTTAGCAGCTTGAAATGATCCATAGATCCGGAAACTGGTAGACATTGCAGGCTTTCCTCGTTACTGCCACTCACATATTATCTTCTTCAAGGCCCATTCCCTCTTAACCAGAACTCCCAACAGAGAGGACAGTGGAATGGACATGGAAACCTCTAAAAAGTTTAGGCACTATATTACTAGCACATCCCTCTCAGCTGCATATATAAAAATCTCAAATAGACTTAATTTCTTTATATTGATGTAATAGATCAAAATCTCAAATTAATATTTTGTTTCTGACTTTTTCATATTCAAATTATTTAAAGAATATTAACTAAATATAGGACTGATTATTTGGTGATTATTTAGGTGTTACAAGTGAAAATGTGTATACTAATGTCTATGGATCTATCTCAAATGTTTCTTCAACTTTTGTGTATTCTTTCTTCACATGCTAGTTTTGAACTTTACTTTGATGCCTCTATCTGAAAACCAAGAGGAGATGAGACACCTAAAAATTTGCTCATTTGCATCTGTTTCCCTTCCTTCAGAGAAGGAGGGTTGGCCCACCCAGTTTTGCCTTGACAACCAGGAAATAACTAATGACAATTTGGGAATTAATTCACTGTTGATCTCTCATGCTACCATGTCAGGTCTTCCATTATTTGGCTCAAACTGATGCTGAATTGCAAGAGAGCAGGACAGGAGCCTGTCATTTTTACATTCCGGATGGTTGCCAGCAGACATGAGTAATAAAAGTCACTTGATACAAATCAAAGAACTTGGTTAAGTGAATCAGATCCTCTTTACTTTGTCTTCTTACAGAAAACATGCTATAAGGTTCATACTTTTTAAAAGTCATGAAACAAAATATAACAAATTTACCCCATATTTATTAAATACGGATCACTTCCTTCCTAAAAACATTTAAGTGCAGTTCTCCAGAATGAAAGAGATAAACATGTGTAGATGCAAATCAATTCTGTATTGGTTTCTTATTACCACATTAAAAAGAAAATCTGAAGATATAAGTTATGACTTAATTTTGATTTTGAATGCATACTGCTACCTAATGTACATAAAATAACCATCACAGAATGAAACTGATATATCCAACAGCTGGCTGCATTTAAATGATTTTAAAATAAGTGCTTATAAAAAGTCAATTTTTGGTGTTTTGCTGCTTAGGAATGAAACGAATCACAAATGTTTTTATTTGATTTTCTCTGACAGGACTGGGAATTCCCACATTTCATGGGAGATGTTGATGTAAATCTCCCTGGTTTGCACACCCCTCACATGCAGTTCAAGATTCCTTTCTTCCAGAAAATCTTCAAGGAGGAATATCGTATTCACATAACAGGTGTGTTATATCTTTGAACACAATTTGATTATCTTCGTACATTAGTTAGAGTAATGCTAGTTGCTGTAAAAAGCAAGCTATAATATTTGAGAGGCATAAATACAATGTTATTTCTCATTCACTTAACAGTGCAAGGTGGTTTTCAGATCAACAAGGGGCTCTGTACTATCATTCTGGGACCTAAGTTACTGGTGGCTTTGACAATTTCAGTGTTAGCATCCAGCAGGCAGATGGAAATACAGAGAATGGGGAAAGTGATTAAGAAGGCTTGTCTGTTCCTTAATCTCTTGGGCTTGGAAAAGAAATATGTCACCTTTCCTCAAGTTCCATTGATGATAACTGGTACATAGCCCTACTTAGATTCAGGGAGAGCAAGGAAATGTAGTCCTTAGCTGAGCAGCCACTTCTGGTGTCAGATCTGGTATTCTAGTATAGGATTATCAAAGAGGGAAGACAAATCTTTGGTGTGGGGAGTCATTTCTGCCATACTCCATATGCCACTCTACCTTGATCTTGTTCATTGGATGGGTTTATTTTTCACCACATAGAACTCAGTATCTATTTTCAATGTTATATTCTTTATGCTCTTGTTCTTCATTTGTTGCTTAAATTAAAACAATGGTATCCTAGAGCCCCAATCAGAACATATGCCTTTAGGGAGTTAGGCCACTTCTCATTTGATTTTCTGAAAACCTACTTCTGTGGCAAAGCTCAGGTTCGTCTTGAGTGATTCTCTTGTGGATCTTCAGATTATTTTATTTTCAGATATTTTCTGCTTTTGAAATGGCTAAAATATGATATATTGTAATATCCTTTCATGACATATCAGTCATTCTCATCTAAAAAGGGCTTCCCGGAGCTACGTTTTATATCTCTCTTTCTTTATGACGAGAAGCAGACAGCTGAATGATCACAGATAAAGGATGGCATTAGTTCCAAAGCTGTTCAAATGCAGGTAATGAGTGTGTGTCTGTTTTAAGGACAATGGCCTAGGATCCCACACCTGCTATAATAAAATCTGCTGAAGAAATCTGTGCTTACACTACCGTCTGTGCTGCCAAATAAAAATAGTCTGAGCCCAGAAAACATTAACATCTGAGTACTGCAAAAAACCTTTGCTTCCCAGCTAGGAGGCTGTTTTTTGCTTTAAGCATGAGGCGACCTTCCTAAATTGGAGAATGAGCTCATGAATAGGGAAGATGCAGCAGGTTTCTTTTCCTATTCAAAATGAATGAGGCTCATCTATTAAATTCACTGGGTAAATCAATCAATTTGAGTTCAGGTCACATAGTCTGGTTTCAGAGTCCCCACTTAATCTCTGCAGCATGCTACCCTCTTGGACTTCTAAAACAGCTATCACACACATGGCATCATCATATCCCTTTGGGGGGACTTTTGCGTAGACCATCTGTTCTTGCTACCAGCTCTTGTCCCAGGCCATCATTACACTAATATTGTCTCTGACTATCAGAATGCCTTGTCAAAAATATCCTGCTTAAGTACAGAACTTCAGGTTAAAGAAGGAAAAAAAAAAATGGAGAGCCTATTGGTAAGAAAAAAAATGAGCTGCTAAAAATATTTAATTTAGGATTATTTTGTATAACTTTATCATTTACATTGTCATTTATAGATGGTACAGATTTCAGATTTGTGGTGTCCAGAGTTTACACAATGTGGAATACTCTGTTTAAGAAGATGAATATAAATTACATCTCAAAATTATATTCAGTGCCTCGGAAGGGGGCTATGCATGCAGAGTCCCTAAAGCTTCAGTGTTATTAACTTTGAGGTAAAGCCTACTGTGCATTTAGATAGAAGCAGATACATGACTTCCATTTGAACTAAAACCCTTTTCCCACCAATAATTATTTTCTGAAAACCTAAAAGGATGAAAGACTAGTTCAACTTTTATAGCAGAGACTACATATTAATCTGGTTTGCCCGAAGGTGGTAATGTATTGTAATTAAGGCTTTGGTGCAGTGTTTGCCATATGATGCTGATGGCCAAGTCATCAGGGAACTTTATAAATACACAGATTGTTGGGTTTCATTACTAATGTTTTGATCCAGTAGGTCTGGGTGAGGGCCAGAGAATCGAACTTTGGGAAAGCTCCCCCAAGTGATGTTGATAATTGGGGATGTCTCCTTTCTGATTGAGAGATGACAGATGAGATCAGAGCATCTCCCTGAAATGCGCCATGCAAACAATTGGGTGTCTGGACTTGCCGAAAAGGCCTTTGAGGATTCTGGAGCTTAAATTCAAAATATTAATAAAATAAGGGGCTGAACATGGTGGCTCACACCTATAGTCCTGGCACTTTGGGAGGCCAAGGCAGGAGGATCACTTGAACCCAGGGGTTTGAGACACCCTGGGCAACATAGGGAAACTCATCTCTAAAAAAAAATAGAAAGAAAGGAAGAAAGGAGGGAGGGAAGAAAGGAAGGAGGGAGGGAAGGAAGGAAGAAAGGAAGGAAGGAAGTTAGTTTGGCATGATGGCACACACCTGTGGTCCTAGCCACTTGGGAGGCTGAGGTGGGAGGATTTCTTGAGCCCAGGAGGTCAAGGCTGCAGTGAGCCATGATGGCACCACTGCACTCCAGCCTGGGCAACAGAGCCAGATCCTGTCTCAAAAAATAAGCCAAAATAGGGTAGGTGAGGACTTTGGAGTGAAGGGTTCCACCATAAACAAATTAAATCCAATTTGTGATAAACCCAGTTTGTTCACATGCATCCACATAGCCATGATAAAAATACCTGGGAAAATGGCACAGGTTTGGAGGTTGAAGCAGTCTGAACTTTTCTCTCTTACTTTTGTTCTGTTTCTTTTACTCTCTCTGTTTTGTTAATTGGCTGAAGAGATTGCTGAGGCCACCCCAGAGTAGCATCTAGTCTTCTGTGAAGGGCTTTTTACTTTACCTGACTACATTTGTAAGACAATTGTTTCTGTGGAAAACTAGGTAAAATTTCCAAAATACTGTGCTACATGCTGCATTTCAATATTCTCAATAGTTAGCAGACTACAAATTTCCATGTGAACTACAAATTCTAGCTTGCTGATCAGCTCCTCCGAGCCCTGGTACTTTTTTTATGGAGACTTCAGTGCTTTCCTTGATAACTAAATATAGTGTCACCACTGGGGTTATTAAGCATAAAACCCTCTAGATCCATCAGGGGATGACAAACGTTAATGTGTATTGGAATCACCTGGAGAACTTATTTAAAAGACAGCTGCATTAGCCACACCTCCAGAATCTGATGCCTGAGGTATGCAGCAGACTTGGAATCCACCCTTCTGTCAAGCATGGCAAGTGATACGTCTGCTGGCTGGCAGAGGACTGCTCTTTGAGACATGCTGCTGCTGAGAGACATTTTCTATAGTTAGAATTCCTCTTATCTCAGCTTTAATTTGTTTTCATATGCAACTGTTAAAATCAAAAGCCAAGGGGTAGAATGCAAATTCAATAGCAGCGGGATGACCAGGGAGAAAGGCACATGGTAGAATCCTCCTAGGAGCTGAAATTTTAGAGCTGGGGCCAGCAGAGGAGACTATGACTGGGGAAAGGTGCTGGTCTGAGTGACCACAGAGGAAGCTGGAGCCAGGGATGGGAAGGGAACCTGTAGAACCCCAGATGGCTCCCTCTTTTGCTTTATCTGCTTTGTTTGTTCTGCACTAGAAGAGCCTGGACAAGGACCGTGAAGGGTCTCCTGAGTCAAAAGTTGACTCCACTTGGCCCCAATCTACCATGTCCCTATGATTTAGAAAAGACATCCAGCATACACTGCAGCAATGGAGCAAAGAGGTTGGATACATGGGCTCTAGCTTTGCTACTTACTGGTGGTGTGGTCCTCATCGAGTTCCTTAGCCCTTCAGAGACTCAGTTTCTCGTCTATTTAATGGGCACAGTAATAATACTTATCCCATAGGGTTGTTGTGAGAATTAAATTAATATATGTAAGGCACTTATGTCGCTGCCTGCCATGTAGTAAGCATTCAGTAAGCTTTCACTGTTTTTTACTTAAAGCTTTTCCTTTCATCTGGCCAGAGATTGTCTTTCCTATTTAATTCAGAAATGTTGGGTAGCTTGAGAGGGTGCCCTCTTGCCACTTACCCACTATTCTGAGTTTTCTACTGTTATCTGCTGTCCTGAGTCCTTGAAAAGGAGAAAGCTAAGAATGCAAAATTCTCTCTCCCAATGAAACACTCTGTATGTAGAGGGTTATGACACTGATGAGTTCCCATTGACATTTTAAAAGCATATAGGATTTGAGTATTTTTTTAATCCTGATTCCAAGCTAGTTTTATTTATGCATGTCAGAAATAACTTGAATTGTTGCATCTGTTTAGCTCATCTGGATCCCCCTTGACAGATGGCTTGCTGCAGTATGTATGAGCTTTCATTTTATAAGCTGGGCTACAGCTTATAAAAATAAATCATTTCTATCCAAGAGTGTTTTAAAATATATTTTTTCTTAGAATATGGACTTCAGTAACAAAGGGAATAAATGGTTAGTGATTAAGTCACACGGGTACTTTTAGCCCAAGTTCATTGTTCTCCTCCTAAAAGTAAACCCTAAAAGCAACTGTATAATGATCTTCTCTGCCCTCTTCCCCTTTACCTGTAAGGTAAGTGCATAGATGGATTGAAAATGCGATGTACTAAATCTCTGGAGGTGAGAGAGGAATGGCCTCTCAATTCAGTCTCGGAAGCTCCTCTGAGTCCTATTAATGCCAATCCCGGTGGAAGCTCTGCCATCTGTCATCGCAGCCAGACAAAGGAAGTGTCCCATTGGTGGCCATCATCTGAGTAAATTAGGAGGGGGTTGGGCAAAAGGCCAGAAGGAAGGCCTGTGCAGCCTTGAGAAAAGAATTCACACTGTTGGCACGATGATGCCCACGGGAACCCTTTTGGCAAAAATGAAACATGTAGAAGTAAACAAGCCTGTGTAGTGTCTGTTCTATTTCAGTTTCCTGTGTTGTGTGAGGGTACAGGTGTTTTAAAATGGTGAGAATGTGGAAAATAATGAGTAAAAATGAAGGATTTTATTTTCATAGGTGCATGATTTCTAGCAAATTAGTTCCCAGAGACTGTTTTTTTTTAAAGAGCTCTCCTGTATGAATCAGGCCATGAGAAGGCTGGGGAGGGGACGGCCAGTGGTTCCTCCAGCAGAATGTTCTGTCTGGCAAAATTAGCAAGGGACTTGTTATAAGGAAATGTGTTGCATCCTGTATACAAAGAAAGTCCCCAAAGATCATGAATTTATCCAAAGTACACAAAGACCTCTTGCTCCTCTCTCAGTTGTGAATTTTTCCAAACCTTTCCTCAAGCAATTTTCATTTTCAGCTCTTAAGAGTTAACTATGTTTACTTCTATATAAAGCAGCAATTCCTTTTATTTGTCCAAAACTCATCTTCTTCAGGGCCATCATTTTGCCCATGGCCTGTCAGTTCTTGCTGGCCCTGAGTTTCTGCCCTGCCCACCCTGAGGTATCCTGTCTTCATTTGTACATACATGAGCACCTTTGTAATAAAACTTACATGCCCTTTAGGAATTGTCTTCAGAGCCAGAGGAAGGACTCGAAATATATAATTATTCATAATCCTTGAAACATGAACATTTTGCTTTTCACAGTTTTTCAGATTATGTCCAATTTTAGCTATATCGTGGAATTCATCAGATAATTATGATACATGCATTTTATTTGAAATGCTAAAACTTCTCTTTTCGTATTTTTCTGGGCACATTGTCTCAGAGTTTACAAGTTGGTTAACAGATATTTTTCTGAGTTAATATGTGTCAAAAACTAGTTGGTATCTGGAGAACACAGAAATGAACACGACACAGTTCCCAATCTCAAGAAAGTCATAGTTTAATGGTCATCTAATTCAGTATAACCACTTGTCTTCTTCTTTCTATGCTTATGATCACATGTTCCTACCTGTACTCATCACATTGGATTGCTTCCTAAGAAATAGTCTCCCACTTAGGAAGTAACAATGACAAGAGAGGCACTTTGAGAAGTTGTATCAGTTTGTTTTTAAGTCTTAAGAAGGTACTTTGATAACTCAAATAATTATGACTACTTCATAAATTAATAAGTAAATATTTTCAGTTTATGAAATGGCCTCCTCATGACCCAAGCACTTAATGTGGTTTCTAGATATCCCTAAATTGCCTAGGGAGAGACATGAAGAGATGCTAACTTGTGAGCCCTGTTTTTACTGCTCACATCTGGAATGAGGGGAGATTAGGATGGATGGCCAAGAAGACTGATACAGCAAATTGCATATTTCTTTTACTTATCCAAAATTCATCTTCTTCAAGGCCATGGTTTTGTGCTGTCCCATGATGGTTGCTGAATGACTTTGGGGAGCGTAACTGCACATCCATACACCTGCACTAGATGTCAAAGTCTGGCCAGGTAATCGCACCCATGTGGTAGAGAGGGGCCCACAGCACAGCTCAACCACAATGCTAACTGGCACCTCTGAAGAGTAAAAGATTAAAAATATTATATTTGCATATTTCAGTCATGAAAAGTTCATTATATGGTGGAATTATCAGTACCTTATAGTCTTTTTCCTTAGTTGAAAAAAATAACACTTTCCCTCAAATTGTTGTCATTTGCTTTTTAAGTGAGGGTGATATTTAATGAAGAATCCTTTTAAAATGATCTATCCTCAGATTCTGTAAACTCCCACAAAGTAAAAAGATAAGATTTTCATTATAATATCATCTCTGACAACCAGTAAGATTCATTAAAAGCCTAAAAACCAAAAAAGAGGTAATCCCACCAACACCACGCAGTGATTTCTCATTAGAGGAGATAGTGAAGTATTTCAACAAGGAGATTAATAGAAAGAATGTATGGATTCTTACCCTACCTCCTTGCTGATTTACATTATGCTATGTAGTTGAAACAACAGGGGAAAATGCAAAAGCTCTCATATGATTATTGCTGAAATACCAACCCTCTGGTTACTGTCGATTGTATATTCACAACAACACACTTGGGAAAATGGCTATAGAAGCACTTTCTATTCTGTTCTTTTTTGTCTTAAATCCTTTCTATCTCGGTCACTTCAGGGACTCAAATTTATTTTTTATGGTAAACACTGCTTCTCAGAAGATACAATTTTTTTTCAGAAAACCTTTCTCCTTCTAAAATTGTATATTCCATCTTCTTTGCTCTAATGTTGAGATTTCCTGGTCCAGCATAAAACACTAAGATTTAGGCAATGTTTATTTCACAGACTCATCAAAGAAACTTTTAGGGCTGGGAAGAAATCTTAAGGATTATCTAGCTCAACTCCCTCACTTTATAGACAAGAACACAGGGGTTGGGTTGCCCTGCCTGACTTCACCTTCTGCTTTGCCACATCCGATAGGGCAAAAGGAATTTTTTAAGGAGGAGAAAGCATTACCAAGGTAACGACACAGTGTGTGGGAAAAATGGAAAGATGAATGACAGAGAAAGATGAACATCCTTCTTCTGTAAACAGATAAATGAACTAGAGGTCATGTCAGATGGACAGAAACAAACAAACGAAAATAATAAAAAGGGCCATTTTTTCTACCATTTTAGCAGCTTCAAGTTTCAGCTGAGTGAGAGAAGGACACTGCTGCATCCACAGGGGGGAGAAGAAGGGAAATGTGATATGAATAGGCAGCCTGGCTCACTGCATCCCTTCTCCTCTGCACTTCCCCACCCCCACATGGCCTCTCTTCTGTGGGGGAGAGGTAGGGACACGATCCCCTGTTTTTTAGCCTCAAAATTCATAGATATAAAAGGTCTTTCCTCAGGGCCAATACTACTGCAAGCAGTAGACAAACTACTAATTGCTAAGGATTTTTAACATGTTAAATATGCTGATTTACAAAGCATATTTACATAGAGCCACACACTGAGTCCTCTTGGATAACTGGTCCCATGTCATCTTCCTATTATTGTTGGTATTTAGTAATGCATACTGTTTTATTCCAACAAAAAAATTAGATAATGTGATCACTTTTAGGATATATCTTTGTTACAATCCTTATGTGTCCTTCTCTCCCTCTATTCCATCACCAAGATCCTATATTGTCTGGATTGAAGAAGTAGAGAAATAAATTGGAGAAACAATACCACCCTACATTTTTGGCAAACAATATATTTCAGAGAATGTTCCAACACAACATCTCATTTTATCCTCACAAATAATCCTTTGAGGTAGTTACACTGGTATTATTCTCCATTTCACAGAATAAAAAATTGGATTCTATACACGACCAATAAGTAGACAGATTTGGGGTAGAAGGGAAGAATTATGGAACTGGAAGACATCTAGTTCAGTTTTCTCAGTTTGAAAATAGAATAACCGTGGTCTAGAGAGGTTAAACAGGTTACCCAAGGTCATATGCTTTAAGTTCAGTGTTGGGATGAGATGCCCATCTGCTGATTTCCAGCCTGCAGCTTTGTTGCCATGGTGCTCCCTTTTACAAACCAGTAAAGATGTGTTGGAGTAGGTGATGATATCCGTTAACTGATGTTAGGCCATACAGTTTTAATTTGCTCCTTCTCCACCCCATCTAAATGTTCAGACATCAGGACACATGAGAAATAATAAAAAGTGATCCTTGGGTGTGCAAGTTTAGTGGTCAAACTGACCCAGCACTATTCACTTGGTAGAAAAATAATTGAATAGTGCTGGAAAAGTTCTTTGGGAGAAAGAAACCTTTGGGAGTCAAGAAAGTAGTGGGAGCCAGGTATGGTGACTTGAGCTTGTAGTTCTAGCTACTTGGGAGGCTGAGGCAGGAGGATTGTTTTGTCTAGGAGTTCAAAGCTGCAGTGAGCTATAATTGCACCACTGTGCTCCAGCCTTTCAACAGAGTGAGACACTGTCTCAAAAGGAAAATAAAAATTTTATAAGGAGATGGTGATTAGTCATACAAGCACAAGGACCTCTTCCCCCACCATCTGGTCTGGCTTTGTAACATGTACAATTTACAGCAAGAGAATAAATATAAAGCTCCGACAACAGAGGAGAACCCAAAGCCCCTCCTTCAACTTGCTTTCTGTCATGGAATCTACAGATTAGTGTCTCCTTAATACTGGATAAGAATCTCTGAACTTTTTCATTTCTCCTGTTTCTCATCCCTTTCCTGCCTTTTTCTACAATAATCTCCATTCTTTTCCTTTTCTCTCCCCTCAGCCTCTTTCTTCCATGTTATCTCATCTTTTTATATATGCTGTTCTATCTACAACATACTGAAAGCATAAACGAAAATAAAAACACAAAATTTTCCAAACTGTTTTCTGTCCTGCTTGTTCTTCAAGGACCACATGAATTGTTCCGTCCTCAAAATCTTTCCTGCAGAAAGTATCCTTCAGTTTTTTTTTCCATTTCCTCAATATTTACAGCATTTATGGTTTGTATCACTCATTTGGCACCTCCAGATGTAGCCTCTCACTATTTATCTGTTGATCTCTGTCCTGTTCCCCTAACAAGATGATGAAATCCTTTCTGAAAGGCAGAGACATATGTCTTCAGCATCTACCAGTGTGTTCTACACGGAGTCTGTTATGGTTGATCTTTAATATGAACCTGGTTTAGTTTTGAAGATCTCATGAGTGGTTTGAACTTAACAGCACCAGACGCTATAGATATTTTATCATATCTGAGACAACATTCCCAATGTTCAAAATTACTTTCCAGTTGGGTATGCCCAAAAAAATCATTCAGGCAAGAGTTTTCATTTCAAATATTATAAACTCTATATAGCTGAACAATATCAGGACAAGCAGTTACTATTTCCCTTCATATAGTTTAGGTAAGCTCTCTTCATAGAGGAGCAAGTTGCACCTTCTCATGCAAATAAAAAAATTATCATGGTTTAGGCAAGGCTTTCGTGATGATAATTATAGCAATTACTGGGCCCCTATTATGTACCAGGCACTGTCCTTAGCATCTAGTAATCGCATGAAATTCTGACAACTTTAATAAATACTATTATTTTCTGCATGTAAAGAAACTGGGCTTTGGAGTGTTTAACAACTGGCTCAAGATCACACAGCTAGTAATTTTGGAGCCAGGATTAAAAGTATTTAGCCTTACATATAATAGGAGCTTTAATAAAATATGTAATTATGATGATAAAATATTTTCCTAAACTCCTCACAGTTATGTCTTTTATATTTTTATGTAGCTAGATATTTTATTAGACTGTATATTGCCAAATACATAATCATATGAAGCAGTAACAATAACGTTAAATAATGTTACTTCAAATACAAAAGAAAAAAGTTTTGGCATAATACATAAAATTATTATAACTAAAGCTTCTGGAACCTGGTACATACATCCCCTAACTTGCTACAGCAAACCTATGAGGCAGGTATTACTGTATTATTATAATATACATGATACTTGCAATAATTTATAATAAAAAATTATAATAGAATCTAGTATCACTCGAAAGTTTTCTCACCTTTTGTCCATTTGTAGAAATCATAATAAAAATTATAATGGACTCTAGTATACCTGAAAAGTTTTCTAGTATACCTGAAAAGTTTTTCCACATTCTTTCCATTTGCAAATGTAAAAATATCATTTGATAACAGATCATTAAATATTGTATTTATATAAGATTTTAAATATTAAAAAAAGAAATAATAGTTGCAATCTCTTCAAATATATCTTTTCAAGCAGTTCATAAGGTATGGTTACATTTATGTCTGATAAATGCATTTTGTTCAATGAGAATTTGATGTAATTATTTTTAAAGTCTTGAAATGAGTGCTCAAGGATTATTGATCTGAATCACATCAACTAATGGTTTAATCAACAGGTCACCTACAAACAGCAATATGAATTAATTTGATATACTGCTGTGCTTGCATTGCAAAATGATTTATTTCTTGCCAGACATAATTATAAAACTGTAAGAGATGTTCAATCATACATTGAACTTTTCTAAGAATTTCATTAGACTTTGTTTTTTCACATTAATTGAAATGTTCTAGAGGATAACCTACATGGAACCAAATTTGAGAATAGCTGTGGTGCCTATAAAACAAGGAGACTTAATCTTGTTAGTATAAATGCCATAAATTACTGGCTCAGGGACCTACAGTTGTGTTTTCATATGCCCAGAATCCATTTAGTAAATTCCCTTTGCCAATTCACTTAATGGCAGCACAGCACTCTCAAAAAATTAATTGTTAACCAGTCTGAAACATTAACAATTGATGTTATTATACCATTATCCTCATTTTATTGTAGAAAACCTTATTGCAATTTTATGGCCCTTTGATTAATGCAGTATTTCTTTTTTAATGCAGGCAAATGGTTTAACTATGGAATTATCTTCCTCGTCTTGATTTTGGATCTTAATATGTGGAAGAACCAAATATTTTATAAACCTCATGAATATGGGCAATATATCGGCCCGGGGCAGAAGATATATACAGTGAAAGACTCAGAAAGTTTAAAAGATTTGAACAGAACCAAGCTATCCTGGGAATGGAGGTCCAATCACACTAACCCTCGGACTAATAAAACATATGTTGAGGGAGACATGTTCTTACACAGCAGGTTCATAGGAGCCAGTCTTGATGTCAAGTGTCTGGCCTTTGTTCCAAGCCTGATAGCCTTTGTGTGGTTTGGATTCTTTATTTGGTTCTTTGGACGATTTTTGAAAAATGAGCCACGCATGGAGAATCAAGACAAAACTTACACTCGCATGAAAAGAAAATCTCCATCAGAACATAGCAAAGACATGGGAATCACTCGAGAAAACACCCAGGCTTCAGTAGAAGACCCCTTGAATGACCCTTCTTTGGTTTGCATCAGGTCTGACTTCAATGAGATCGTCTACAAGTCTTCCCACCTAACCTCGGAAAACTTGAGCTCACAGTTGAACGAATCTACTAGTGCAACAGAAGCTGATCAAGACCCAATGACTTCTAAAAGTACACCTACGAACTAGACTCGGAGATAGACTTGGAGATAGCACAAAAAGCAACCTTGAGTGTAACTTTAAAAATTTAGTCTTTCCTTTTGTATATGTAAGGTTTACGTAGTGTTAGGTAAAAATATGAACAATGCCACAACGGTGCTCAACATGCTTTTTCTAGGATTCATTGTTTTCTATTTGTATTATAATACACGTGCCTACTGTATACTCAACAGTCCTCTAGAGATTGCTTTTCACAATTGCACAAGCTATTACTGACTTTACAGCATAGTAGAAGATTAGCTGATGACCCGTGTATCTGATGTTCAACCATAGTGGTGCCTTGAGACATTAAACTGTTTTTAACTGTACCAGAAATGAAGTGTGGAACAGTTACCTAACCTATTTCACATGGGCGTTTTGTATACAACTATTTTGATCTACACTTGATGTCTGAGCAGAAAACAGAAATAGCTAAATGTGACTCAGGAAGTATCTCTTGGTTTCTTATTCAGCAGCAGAGTTGGTGACTTTGACAACTGGACTGCAGAGAAACATGGTGATCACCTTTTAATTTTTATTGGCTGTCTGCCAAATATAAATACAGATGCAAAATTCAGTAATAGGAGATCTATAACCCAACATGGGTCACTACTCGTGAAATGTGACTTTCTCCCACCAGTAATTGAAATTAGGTGATAATACCTAATTATGTTTTCCTAATTAAAGATAAATTGCTACTTGATTAAAAATCCTGCCCTTCACCTTTGGGAACAAAGGTTAAGAGACACAGTTGGGCGAACTCTCAAATTTATTGGCATTTACACAAAGCCCCAGACAACCAAGGAACTGAAGTTTTCATCATATGAGAGCAGCACATCCCACCATTTACAATATTTGTATATCTTTCTGCAAATATGGCTCTGGATAGTGAAAATTGAAAAACATATGCCAACCCTGAGCAAGGGAACTCCTCAAAAAATCATGCAGCAGAACCTTGTCAGGTAGAGAAGCCGTGCATGAAAGAATTTGTTTAATGTCTTGTTTTGCGTGTGTGTTTTTTGTTTTTGTTTTTTAAGAACTAAATATTGCACATTAATAAATAAGAATTATACAGCAGTGATTATGTGATGTAGTTTTTGTTTAATTGTATCTTGGCTTAAGAAAAGTCCATTTACATGGGGTTTTTAAAGCTTGATGCCAGGCAAGTTAAGAAAAGGCACACTGCCAACTTGCTTCCAATTTTGTTCCATAAATTGTGGTTACGTTTCTTGAGGGGGTGAGGGAGATCACTTTTAAGGAAAAATTGTTTTCCTGTCACACACTGACATAGCTGCATTTTTTCTTTATGATTTTTTAAATCTCTCTTGTTTTGATCTACTTTTAAGCTTGCAGCATACTGAATTTAGCATGCATAATAGAACTATGCATTTATCTGTCACTTGAGAGCCAGCTTTAATAAACATCTTTACTAAGCATTTGGAACCATGCCCCTGCTGTTACTTTTACCTTTAATAGCCATGCATGGTGCTACTTAGAATCATAAACATATCTGACACACACACAAATGCAGAGATCAAGCTCACTATAGTAACCCATTGCCCATACTATCTAAAGGAACTTACCATGTTATGTCTGATAGGTGGCAACACTAGCTATTACTAAATTTTGGCAGCCTAGAACATTCAACTTTTAGCTCTGGGACATGTAAATAATAACACCTAGTACCACATTTTTATTTATTCTGAAAGTCATTGTCTTGTAGAATGACGAAAGAAGTTGATTTAGAAAGTAGATGTTTATTATCAATATGCATGTCTTATAAAAATATTATTTGAGAATTTTTACATGGGTATTAATGGAAAATGTTTTAAATGAGAAAATCTAATTAGCAGAAGTAAGACAAAAAAATAACAAACCTAGAACAACATGTTTATGTGTTTCTAGGGATTAGCTAGAAAAACTATTAAAAAATGAAAATATATATTTAAATTTTCATAAATTTAGTAACAAATGGAATAATTTCCAAGGACATTTTAATAGTCAAACAAGACTTCAGCCTTCTAAGGCTTCCACTGTTGAATTGTATATACTGATAGTGACCTTTTCTTACCTACATATGGATCTACTTTCTTCTTTTGCTGCCTCTTTTGGGTATTGCATTTATACCAAGTAAAGATACTAAAATGAAATAAAGTAAAAATTAAATCCATTCACATTCAGTCTTGAATCCTGAGTCATACCAATAGACTGAGACTCTACAGAGCTTTTTGAATACCAAAACTTTTAAACTATTAAGGACATTTTAAAAAGAGATGTGTAGCAATCTCAGAAATTGAGGTTAAAAAAAAGGATTTAAAAAATTACTAAGCACAGATTCTAAAGAAAGCTTAACAAATGTGATGTCTTAATTGCAGTGATGCTTAAGTACTATAAACAATTATATTTCTACTGTTCAGTAATTACAGTACTTTCTTCCACATAGTGCAGAATTTGAACTAATTTGACATAATTTTAGTATCCTACATTTATAAAGTACTTCATTAGTAGTTTAAATGGAAAATTAAATAAACACTATGAATTTGTGCCTGATAATATACACTTAGACATAAATCTCATCACCACATGTCTATTTGTATTGTATAATCATAATTAGTTACCCCATTTTCTCCCCATGGTAGCTACTTATGTTACCTTATCTTTTAGCATAGCTGAGATCACCAGCAAATTCTATTTAAAATGTTAAGAATTATTTCTTCTCCATCTGCCCTAAGAGTCAACCAGGTACAAATTTTTTTTTTATTTTTGTAGTATCAGATTTCACACAAGTAATGTCCAAAAACACTGCACCACTGGCTGACAGTACAGTGGAAAGAAGTCCAACACAGGCATTCAGATTTGAAGGAGGGAGTCAATACACGGCAGCTCACCACTGGGCTCCATAAGCAATTTTATCACATTATTTGGCTTCCCCATGGGTCACCAACACAGCCCAATGTGAAATATGAGAAAGACAATGCTAATAAATCCTAAATGTCTCTATAACTGATAATTCAGGAGGCCAACTGGATTATCTGACATTCAGCTAAGACCTCAGTACCCTGCCATTGTTTCTCATCTGCCCTCACTCTGAACTAACCCTTATTTTAAATTTCAACTCATGCTTAGGCAGCTACAAATAGGGTATTATGCTTATATTGGTTTTTCCCTCTGAGACTGACTTGGCTCACTACTCTATCTGGCCTGATTTCTTCGAGCTTTGTCCCTCAGAACCCAACTCTGACCTATTAGCCAGCCCGTACCTTTAAGACAGCAAGAGCAACTCAATTAATTCTGCAGCAGATAAACTGGCACTTTCCTCATTTATCCCCATTTAGACGTTTAAACATGTTTGTGTGCATAGAGTTGTAATTAGTGAGTATAAATATAGGTAACAGAGTCAAGCTCAGAAACATTTGGGTTGCTTCCATTTAGACTGGCCTAGAACTGTCTTACTTGAACAACTAGGGAAGTTTAGATGTAGTATTTATAACTCACAAGTCACTCTTGTTGAAGAAACTAGAAAAAGAGGTGGATATTTATAATGAAAAGAGAAGGTTAGGCAGATGGTGGAGAACAAGTGGAGGTTTCAGCAATGAAATCTTAGAAATAAAAACAGCAATTTTACTTTAAACAGGCTTTAAAACTGCAGGGAGAGAATAGAAGCCTCTATGAAAGGAACTTTACCATAAAATTCTCATTAGGCTAGTACTCTTATGTGTTGTGTAGGGGACTCAAAAGTTATGTTCAACATAGCTGACTGAGGGTATTACATAAAAGGCTGGTTGGTTGGTTGGTTCGCTGGTTAGCTGGCTTTTTTTTTATTATTATACTTTAAGTTTTAGGGTACATGTGCACAATGTGCAGGTTCGTTACATATGTATACATGTGCCATGTTGGTGTGCTGCACCCATTAACTCGTCATTTAACATTAGGCATATCTCCTAATGCTATCCCTCCCCCCTCCCTCCATCCCACGACGGGCCCCGGGGTGTGATGTTCCCCTTCCTGTGTCCATGTGTTCTCATTGTTCAGTTCCCACCTATGAGTGAGAACATGCGGCTTCTTAAACATTCTAGCATTGAAATTACTCTAAGTCTGCCCCAGGGAGCATGATGAGACCTGGGAGGGGAGAAATGTTACTGTGAAAGAAACTACAGTAGGCAACATGAGAAGAGAAAGAAAAATCACATCAATTTAGAGAGACTGGAACATCCCTGATGGAAGAACAAACATCGGGGCAAATTTGGCTTGTAAGCATATTATCAGCATATAAAAGCTGATATCCTGTAAATGAAAATATCTTCCAGGTACTTTCTCCTAGAGAGAGATTCTGAAAAAATTTAATGAGAAACAAAATTGGAAAGTATTACTAATTTAATATGTATAAAATACTACTGATAATATTTTAATTTAGTGTGAGGTATCAATTATTTTACTTTAGTGAATATAAAACATATATTTCACAGGTTTATATACCTACCTCCAACATAAGCTCTCCTAAGGTCTAAATTCCTTAATACCAACTGTACTATTGGGCTTTTTAAGGACTTACATAACTGAGAAAGACCACGATAATTTATAATTGAGAATCACAGTAACAAAACAAATTTATAGATACTCCTTGCTCTAATAAACTTTTTCACCCTATCCAGATCTTTGCTTAATTCTCATATTAATGATACCACCATTTTGAATGTTTTCTATGTGAAAATAAATATTCCATTCAATACTCACATTAACCTTAACAATTGAAGGTAAGTAGGGTTAATTTCACTATACAAATGGTGAACCTCAGGCTTAGAGAGGTTTTTTTGACTTGCCCAAGGACTGAAAGCTAGCCAAATGCAAAGTCAAGATTGGAATTCAGGCTTGTCTGACTCCAGTTTTCCATCACAAACATCTATAAACACCCATCAAAACCAGAGTATCTGTATCAAATGGGATCTTTGGTAAGGATAACCTGGGAAATGGTTGTAAAGCCGTAAATATGCTTAACTTCTAGCAATTCTTACCGCTCCAGAATCTAAGTTAAATATTAATTTTTAATAGCTGCCTGGATATAATTTACAATTTAAAGCATATGATTGAAACAGATAAGGTCAAATTAAATGGCAAAAGCAGTCAGTTCATTGCCCCGTGTTTTGATTTAAGCTACGTTTTTAAAACCACAACACAGATTTGTCTCAATACAATTCCTAGCACTGGAATTTGTTTCTTTTGTCATTTCACTTTCTTTGGGGAAGGGAGACTGGAGCTCTGCATGTTTTGAACACATCCCCAGGAGAATGTTAGAGGAAGAACTGGTAGTTATGAATATTAAAACAAGGGAAAAAAAGATTAGCTAATGGCCAGTTCTAGGAAGAATAATTTGAATATGGGCTCTAGAGACAACCATATTTTGAAAACCATATTTTGAAATGATGACTCCAAATTTATTATTTTTAAGAATCCTTATCCAGGTATCAAGACTGGCCATGAAGATGTTTCCCTTGACGTGATGAGCCCTATTCTCATCCCTGGAATGGAAATTCCTCACAGGGTTTTGAAGAGGACCAAAGTAGACTGTATATATGTGAAAGCATGCAGGTACCTGCAACAAGTCATGCAGACGTGAGGTGAATATGACAGACATGGGCTCCAGTCCCCTCTAGTGCCCAGCTTTCAACAGAACCCCCTCGGCTTCTTCCAAGTTGATGCTGCCATTAAACATGATTAGGCCATTTGCTCCCAATTTTCTGTCCCTGTTGGTTGCTTTGAACTCTACAAGCTGCAATGTAATCCCTTTTCACTTGTAACAGAAGTTCAGATCCCTTAGTTTAAAGCAAGCAGCTATATTGTCTGAAATCAATGGTCATAATCCCTTGGAGCTGCTGGGCCAAACTTATTCCTCAAGGTTTCCTAGGCTCTAGAGTTCTAAATTATTTCCTTCCTTTTATGATTTCTTTACTAGCTTCTCTTATCAGGACACTCTCATCTTGCCAGTAATCCACCACCTTTCATAAATCCTGAAGTGAAAGTGCTTGTGTCTTTAGCATTTAAAGAAAGCTGACACATGCACCTGAGCCCCTGCACTTTAGGATCTTCCAGCTGTATTTGGATGCAGTTGAGGTAGCCACTTCTGAACTGGGATGTCACTCTAGCCTTGCCTTTTAGAAAGCTCACCTTGGCAGCCTGTGGAATCAGGGCAACACTTCAGCCAAGCCACAGTGCTTTGTAGAATAAAATTTTAAAACAGTGTCAGGGTTTTCCATTCACCATATAGACTTATTTGCTTTGAATACATCATTTTATCTGGATAGCAGTTGACTTCAACCAAACCACACTAGAAAATATCTGCATTTAAAAACAGTTACTCTTGACTGAAACAAAATGTGTAAGATGAGACGAAGAGCAATGGCCATATCAGGAAAGATAACTCTAACAATTACTCTTCAAGCTTGATAACCATGAAATTACTATAAAATTATCTTTGAACAAATTATAATGTTTTTGCATTTGAAGCACAACATGTTGAACTTCAAATACACTAGAAAACTCAGAGGCTCTGTCATTTACATATCCAAATGGTCTCCAAAATGAATAGATTTTATTTACTTCTGTCTCCTATAATTGGTCCACTATCCTATTCCCCATCATTATCACTACTGCCATGCTGCAATCTCATATTCTATTCCGAAGATGACTGCAATTAATCTTAATTGGTCTTCCTGGCTCTCACCTTTTCCAGTGCTATCTATTCTCCACACTTGTACCAGAATATTTCTGAAGTGTAAATCCGATTGTAACACTTCACACTTTCAGTGGCCAGTTATTGCCCAGCAGTGGTTTTCAAAAGTATTGTGTACAAGTCCAAAATCCCACTGGCTTAACACAATACAAATCAATTCCTTGCTCATATGGCCACTGAACTGGGTGTTCACTGGGTAGCCTTACATACAATGACTCAGGGACTCCGACATGTTTCGGCAAGAGGTTCTTTGACTTTCTAGGGTCTTACGGTCTTCAGCATATTCAACAGGCTGGTGATGAAGGAGAGCAGGTGAGGAAGATGCTGTAAGAATTTTCAGGAATAGACTTGGAAGTGGCATGTATCACTTCTTGCATTCCATTGGCCAGAACTCAGTTACAGCCTCTGCCTAACTGCAAGGAATGCTAGGAAATGCTGTTTGCTCTATGCCCACAAAGGACATGGAACAAGTTTCGGGAGTTTCTGGTCAGAAGAGCATTTGCAAAATATGCCCAGCCATGTCTCACACTTGGAAGTACATTCAGTGGGTTTGGGATGGAGCTAGAGCTGAGCTGAGTTTTTAAAGTTCATTTGAGAACCACTAATAAAATGCATATTACTGCCTGGCACTCAAGACTGTATGCCAACTTCTCTGGTTTTTCTCTCCCCTGTCCAGTGACTTCTAACCCTGCAGCCATGTTGAACTACTGACAGCTCTCCATTGCATCACTTGTACCACTCAACTCTGCTTTTGCTCAGTGTCTTCTGTTTGGAATCCACTTTTCCACCATAACCACCAAGACCAATTCAAATATCATCTCTTTTATTAAGTCTTTCTTCATCTTCCAAAATAAAATGTACTGCCCCTCTATTGTGTTCCTATATGACCTACCTTTTATCTATTATAGTATCTTTAGCATTTCTTCCACTATATGTTTATGTATCTGTGTCTCCTATTAGATTATAAACATTTTGATCCTGCCTATAATGATGACTTGGTGTGGGGGGGAGGAATTATACATTAATTAGCTTTATAGTTTCTGACTCCATAAAATTTGACTGAATAACTGCATATTAAGTGAAATAATGTACTTAGAATTGATTCATTTAGGCTGGGTGTGGTGGCTCAAGCGTGTAATCCCAGCAATTTGGGAGGCCGAGGCAGGCAGATCACTTAAGGTCAGGAGTTCGAGACCAGCCTAGCCAACATGGTGAAACTCTGTCTGTACTAAAAATATAAAAATTAGCCTGGTGTGGTGGCGGGCACCTGTAATCCCAGATACTCAGGAGGCTGAGGCAGGAGAATCACTTGAACCAGGGAGGCGGAGGTTGCAGTGAGCCGAGATTGTGCCTTTGCACTCCAGCCTGG